>NW_016108038.1:139038-183731 GCF_001604975.1 Cebus imitator | reverse complement strand
ACAAAATGAATGGGCCTGGCATGGTGGCTCATGCCTGTAATCCCAGTACTTTGGGAGGCCAAGGCGTGTGGATCACTTGAGGTCAGGCGTTTGAGACCAGTCTGGCCAACATGGTGAAACCTTGTTTCTACTAAAATACAGAAATTAGCCAGGCGTGGTGGCATGTGCCTGAAGTCTCAGCTATTTGGGAGGATGAGGCAGGAGAATCCCTTGAGTCTAGGAGGTGGGGGTTTCAGTGAGCTGAGATCATGCCACTGCACTGCAGCCTGGGTGACACTGTGAGACTCCAACTCAGAAAACAAACCAAACCAAACAAAAAAGACAAAATGAATGAATCTGGGAAACGTTGTGTTATGTCAAATAAGGCAGGCACAGAAAGACAAACGCTGCATGATCTCACTTATATGTGCAATATATGAAAAAATTAGACTCAGAAACAGAATACAATGGTGCTTACCAGAGGTTGAGGCTGGAGGATGGAGTGGCATTATGGAGATGTTAGTCAAAGGTTACAAAATTTCAGTTCTAGACGGGAAGAACAATTTCAAGAGCTCTGTTGTGCAATATGGTGATTATAATTAATAACAACGTATCTTGTACTTAAAAATTGTTAAGAGTACAGAATCTAAAGTTTCTCCCTACAAAAAAAAAAAAAAAAAAAAAAAAAAAAAACCAAAAAAAAAAAACAAAAAAAAAAAAAAAAAAAAAAAAAAAAAAAAAAAAAGATTAGTATGTGAGGTGATAGATATGTCACGTAGTTTGATTCAGCCTTTCCATATCATATACATATATCAAAACATCGTGTTGCACACCATAAATATATACAATTTTAATTGTGCATTGGAAAATTAATTGATAATAAAATAGCTTCCTGATGCACTATCTTGGCATTGTGTGTCACTGATAGGTTCACCTGGACATCCACAGTTTTCAGGCTTCCAAATATGTATATGTGTTTCTGTGGTTCTTTTTGCCCCATGATTCTAAATCACAAAGGTGAATAAAACAAAATGAAATTTACTTATGTCAATCAGATATGGAGGAAGACCCCTCGTAATGACTTTTTAGAATGCTAAGCAAGAGCTCACTACCATTTTTTTTGTTGCTGTTGTTGGAAGATGTGGTTCTTCACCAAGAATGGCAAGGTTTCTCTTCGCAGGACACTGCTAAATGAGAAGAAAGACAGGTTTGTCCTTTTGGTTTCAGGACTTGTAAATGAAGCCGAGGTACAGGAGACAGATAAATAGGCTTGATATTTTTATTTTAATCAAATAACTTCCAAGTTTTTCTTTGGTTTCATTAAACTAAGTCCCCAAAGATACAGAGTTTTGTCTATATTTCATTAAGACATTGTTTTGATTTATCACATTCTCAGGGGACATTTAGAGTAATTATAGCAGACTGACCCTGGAGATTTAGTGTTTAGATTTGCTCCTCAAAATAATGAGAAAATGGTTTTTTAAAGGGCTCCTATTCTTAAATGTTGCTCTACTATTTACATTCCTTAGGACCAGTACTGTGCCTAATATAAAAGCAGTCTCCTGTGTGTGTTCACATCAGGTGTTTATTTTTTTCTACAGAAGCTAGTTTATTGATTGTTTTATTTATTTGACTCTTAATATTCCCACATGTTATTGCTATTCTGTGATCCTGGCCTTTGGTTTCAGTTCTACTTGTATGATACCCAATCACTGAAGATCATGTTATTTTGTAAATAATTTAGTAATAGTCAAGGGGCAATGCTGGTATTATAAAAGATAACTGAGACTTTACAACTGAGTGTAGCCACTCTGTTACATGCTTTTCTAGGAAGTATTGATTCTCATTTGTATTGAAGTTCTAGACTATATATATGTAGTTTAGAAATATAATATACATACAGACACTATGGTAGTGCATATATATGCAATAAACATAATTGTACATATATGTTTATATGTATATAAATATGTGTGTATAATATGTAAATGTATATATGTTTACATATAAATATATGTGAATATATGAAGGTATATGTTAATATATACACATATATGTATATGAATATATATTTATATATACAAAATTATGAAGTGTACATATATATCATACATAAATATGTATATATGTACATATATAAGCATGTGCATGTATATGAATATATGAATTTATTTACTTATTTATATATTTTTTGAGATGAAGTCTCCCTCTGAGTACAGCAGCACGATCTCGGCTTACTGCAACCTCCAACTCCCTAGTTCAGGCAATTCTCCTGCTTCAGTATCCCAAGTAGCTGGGATTACAGGTGCTGCCACCATGCCCAGCTGATTGTTGCATTTTTAGTAGAGACAGGGTTTCACCATGTTGGCCAGGATGATCTCAATCTACTGACCTCGTGATCCACATGCCTTGGGCTCCCAAAGTGCTGAGATTACAGGCGTGGGCCACCTTGCCTGGCCCAAATTTATTATTATACACAAAGAGATAAACATATGCATATAATTATATATTTATATATAAACATAAATATGTATGTATAAATATATACAAATATACAAATGCACATTTATAATAAACATAAATATATATAAATATAATAGCGTTAAACATTTACATATATCAACATACATTAACATGTATATGTATGTATAGATATGTTTATTACATATATACTATACTATAGCACATATATATATAGTCTGAGACTATATGTGTATATAAGCTGGGTTATAGATGTAACCTATATAGAGGTTTATATATATTTATATAAATATAGGTTGTATATATTTTATATATAGATTATGTATGTTTTTATATATATAAAACTTTAATGCAAGTGAAAATCTATTCAACTTAGAAAACAGTGTAACAGAATGATTATCTCGATTATATATATATATATACATATATTTATACAATATGGCAATACATGTCATAAACATGTCTATACATATACATACATATTGGTAAATGTCCACATATGTATATATTTATATATATTCATCTATATACAATACAGCCATAAGTATATATATACATTATGCAACTTTGCATGTGTTTCTAATGTCTCTGTCTATAAATATAGTCATGTGTGGTGACAACAGAGAGCTCTTCTTAGTGGTGTGTAAGTAATACTTATTCATCCTTGGAGAAAATGACTTTACAGATCCATAATTTACACTGAGCTCATTTATTAACATGAGGTTGGCTAATGACTCCAGTTTCTCACTAAAAATCAGTAAATGCCATAAGGTAAAGTATTTTTTCATGTAGAAAACAGATGCAAGATAATTTTGATTAATGCCTGAACATCAGATGCAGTTTTAAAATCAAAGTGCAGTTGAAGACAAACTTCACATCCTTTTTATTTGTTCTAACTTTGAAAATGTATTAGCACAGGTGTAAAATAATAAACTAAGACAAAAGAATTTCCAGATGACTAACATATTTCCACATACAATGTTCTTCATGCAGTGATGCCAGTTCTACAAAGACAGCACCCTTCCTATATCTAGAACTGGTATATTGCTATCTAGCTATGTGGTCTACCTTTTGTACTTTCTGGAGCTGCCTTCTCCAAATTTATTTTCTTTCATTTGTATATGTCTAGTACATGAAATTCTTCATGCTTATAGAAACTCAACAGATGATTTCCACAAATTTATCCTTAAAAATATGAAAATGAATCTCATATCTTTATTCACCTAGTTTTACAGATTTCTCTCTGTTGAACTGAATTTCTGTCATCATAAGTCTTCATCTTTACACTCTAGTAGTTACATAGGTCATGGGATATTCTCCAGAAATCCATGTGGCATAAATCCATTGTTTCTAAGTATTTACTATAAGCAGTCACCAGCCCAGTATACTTTGCCTATATTTACTCCATAGATAAAGAATTTTGCACTAGGAAATGGCATTAGTATGTTTCCAGAAGCTCTATCTTCAGTGTTTTCATAAGGAGGAAGGAAAATGGATTGTTGGTCAGCACCTGGCTCTTCTCACCCACTCTATTGAGGCACTTTATATATGTCCTATTTATGTTTTTCCTATTTCCCTGGCCAGTTGATGAGGTCAAAGTTTTTTTGTTTGTTTTGCTTTATTTTGTTTTGTTTTGAGACAGAGTCTCACTCCATCACCCAGGCTGGAAAGCAATGGTGCAATCTCAGCCCACTGCAACCTCTGCCTCTTGGGTTCCAGCAATTCTCCTGTCTCAGTTTCCTGAGTATTACAGGCACGCACCACTACACCCAGCTAATTTTTGCATTTTTTGGTAGAGACAGGGTTTCATCATGTTGGCCAGGCTGATCTGGAACTCCTGGCCTCAAGTGATCCACCCATCTCGCCTCCCAAAGTGCTGGGATTACAGGCAGGAGCCACTGTGCCCTGCCTGATAAGGTTAAGTCTTTGAAGTAGAAATTTATTAGACAAGTATTTTCTAGATATAACCAAGTAAAAATGATCTGTGAAAGAAAAAGAAATAATTGTTATAATTGTTAAGAAAATGAATAGAAAAGCTACAGATTGGGAGAAGATATATATAAACCACCTTTATGAAAAAGGAGATTTGTATTCTGAACTCCTAAGGACATTCAAAACTCAAAAAAAGATGCGTTGGTGGTATAGTGGTGAGCATAGCTGCCTTCCAAAACTCAAAAAAATGAAGACAAACCACCCAATAAATAAAAATAAATGGATACATGTTTTGAACAGACATATAACCATTGAGAATTTACCAATGCATTGCAAATAAGCACATGAAAAGATGCTCAAAGGCCAGGTGTGGTGGCTTACTCCTGTAATCCCAGCACATTGGGAGGCCAAGGTGGGCAGATTGCTTGAGATAAGGAGTCTGAGACCAACCTAGGCAACATGGTGAGAAACCCTGTCTCTATTTTTAAAAAAATTAGCTGGGTGTTGTAGTGTACACTTGTGGCCTCACCTACTTGGGATGCTGAGTTGGGAGGATCACTTGAGCCCAGAAGAGGAAGGCTGCGGTGAGCCAACATCATGCCACTGCACTCCAGCCTGGGTGACATGGCAACACTCTGTCTCAAATATATATAATTGATTTTGAATATGTATTCAAAATCATTAGTAACTGAAACATGCAAATTTAAATGAGATACCAGTACAGAGATATCCAAATGCTTAAAGCAACAGCAATCAGAACCATAAAAACCATCAATCTGACTATACTAAGTGCTGACACAGATGAAAATTGAAGCTCTCATACATGGCTGTAGGATACAAAATGATACAGTTATTGGGGTAATACCCTGGCAGGTTTTATATGTATATATATATAAAGTTGAGCATATTCTTAGCATTTGAGCTGGCAATCCCAGTCTTAGATGTTTAACTTAAAGAAATAATTACTTATGTTCAAACAAAAATGATTGTTTAAATGAATACAGGTTTATTCATAACTGCAAAACTAAAAGCAAGAAATTTTCAAATGGCAAACACACAATTAGATTGCAGTACAGTCAGATATTGGTATATTTCTCAACAATTAAAATCAAACAAAGAAAACACTTAACTGGTGGTTTACCAGCAGTGCAATAACTAGAACACACGGAGAACTGGATAAATCACAAATGCTATAGTCAGGGTGATGGAAATCAGACTCAAATGACTACATATAGTTTAATTCCCTCTACATGACTTTCCAGAACAGGCAATGCTGTAGGGACAAAAATTCATTCCATGTTTGTCAGGGGATGTGGGTTGGGAAAAAGTTTGAGCACAAAGAGGTACAGGGGAACATTTTGGAATGATAAAACTATTTCCATATCACGACTGTGGCAATAGTTACCATCAAAGAGTACAAACTCCAGAAGTGTGCACCCAAAAAATAAATGAATGTAACTACATAGAAAAACATATGGATATATAAAAATATGCAAAACATACATTGATAAAGAAATAACAAAAACAACAAAAAATAGAATTCTACTTGCAAATTAATCTCTATTTTCCCCAAATGATTCTTACTGAAATAGCAATTACTTAAGAAATAGCAAATTTTCTAACTTTCCAACAACCTCTGATGATCATGTTTCAGCAAAACAATTTTTTGGTAATAAATGAGGCATCTAATTACATTATAGATTAAGATTCTATTAATATAACAGGTGCATTATTCTACCTGCTCACTTTTTCTAAGCTGGCTTAAAGAAATCAAGGATCATAATAGCTTATGATTTCCATATCACGGCTGTAATATGAAGTCGCGAAGTGGAGGAAGTATTCGAAGTGGGATGGACTGCAATGAAATATAGGGCTTAGCGAAAACTTTTCCAAGGTATATTATTAAGTTTGGTTTTCGCAAAACATTTTATATGTTAATAAAATTAAATCAAACAGATTACAAAACCACACTTATAAACAGTACCAACAATAAAAGAAGAAATCTAACTTTACATCAAATTGATAGCAATATTGAGTATTATGAAAATAATAAGAAAACAAATTGCCAAAGTTAACACAAATGGATATAGTGATGTTATTAGATGTTTTTGGTATAATAAGAAAGCAGTTTCAAATACAAAATAACAAAATAATTTGCTTGTGGGAATCCCCAAACAATGACAATGTATAAATATATCAAATTATATTTTGGACTTTGAATAGTTCCAATATTTGTAAGCACGTATTTTAAAAGGAATTTTTAAAAATGCAATGCTAAGAACCAACCCAAATGCCCATCAATGATAGACTGGACAGGGAAAATATGGCACATATACACCATGGAATATTATGCAGCCATCAAAAACGATGAGTTCGTGTCCTTTGTAGGGACATGGATGAACCTGGAAACCATCATTCTCAGCAAACCGACACAAGAGCAGAAAATCAAACACCGCATGTTCTCACTCATAGGCGGATGTTGAACAATGAGAACACATGGGCACAGGGAGGGGAGCATCACACACTGGGGTCTGTTGGGGGGAAGTAGGGGAGGGACAGTGGGGGGTGGGGAGTTGGGGAGAGAGAGCGTGGGGAGAAATGCCAGATATAGGTGATGGGGAGGAAGGCAGCAAATCACACTGCCATGTGTGTATCTATGCAACAATCTTGCATGTTCTTCACATGTACCCCAAAACCTAAAATGCTATTAAAAAAAAGCTCTGCAGGAGGTTTTGATGTATGCTGAACTTTGAGAGTCACTGTCATAGAGAATCTAATGAAGCTGTTAGTTTTTCCAGAATATGTACTGCGTGTTTAATTGTAAACACAATTTTAGGTGGTAGATGGAAATCCCCTCTAGTTCCTTTCCATTTCCTCCCCCAAATCCTGGAATCCAGGTTAAGAATTAACTCTCGGAGCAGTGAGTGCCACTGACAATTTTTCAATAAAAGAGGGACAGGAGAAACTTTGGCTATAGAATGATGACTGCTGTTGTGTAAATAATGAAATGGAATGGGGAGGGGCTGAAATTAAGGACACCATGCCAGAGGTTATGGGATTATAAAATAAAGTAGAAAAAAAATGCAATGCTAAAATATAAGTAACAATATAAATATAAACTCACAATTTCTTAAGCAAAAGGTATACTGTAACTCAGTCCAGTAGTAAGGTCTACAAGCGATGATGTCAGTGCAAAAATGAAACAATCCTCAGATCTTGATTTCTAATTATTGTTGTTATTAAAAAGAAATCAAGGCTCGTTGGGAAAATAGTTGATTTCATGGCTTGAGAGACTGTGAGGTGAGCCAAGAATATCCTATTTTATGCCCCAAAGAAAGAAAGAGCTGAATGATGAATTTAGAACATATCCAAAGGACTCAATAATAAATTTGTTTTTCTCCTTCCTTTTTGATGAAAGTTTTAACTGCTGTGGTAATAGATCAGTTTCACAACAGATGCTAATGATGCTATGGTGAAAATATATCACTTTCACATATGTATATATATTAAGTATAAGGTGTTTCAACATTTGATACAGTAATTGATTCACAGGAGAACTTCCTTCCTGTAACCAACACTATAGTCTTGTTAGATATTTTGTATCTGTACTATTTGGCCAGAGGATTATGCCTCTTATTCATTAGTACAATTCACATTATGCTGAAAGAGGGAAGTCTGAGATGAGAAATGACACATTTGTCTAGATGTCTGAATCTTAGTGGATTTTAATAAATTTGGCACATCCAACCAGCCTCTCCTTTGCCTTCGAGACTGCCTTCTCAATAAATATAACTTGGATTCATTTGGCCTTCTGCATAAAATAAACAAGAGTAACCTTCAAAAATGCATTTGATAAAAGGAAAATTTTATCCAGTGTTTGAGTTTCACCTGTAGCACACAATTCAACTGTGAAAGAAGTGACATTCAGACCCTGGGATCTTTAGTTTTAGTAAGTTTATTTGTTTCTTTTTAAAGTGAATTTCCTGGTTGGAAAAGTACAATATGATGTTCAGCAACATAGCTCTTGCGTAAATAAAAATCATAGCAATGTTTTGAAAATATTGTAGAAAGTGTTACACTTTATTTTTATTTATTTATTTATTTATTTTTGAGATGGTGTCTCGCTCTGTTGCCCAGGCTGGAGTACAACAGTGGGATCTCAGCTCACTGCAACCTCCGCCTTCTGGGTTCAAGTGATTCTCCTGCCTCAGCCTCCTGAGTAGATGGGATTACAGGCACATGCCACCATGCTGGCTTGTTTGTGTTTTTAATAGAGACAGGGTTTCACTGTGTTAGCCAGAATGGTCTTGGTCTCCTGACCTTGTGATCCTCCCACCTTAGACTAGAAAGTGCTGGGATTACAGGCATGAGCCACCGCACCCAACCTATGCTGTTTAAATAAGCAATTATATGTATTATGTGCTTGTAATAATTGTATAATTTACATATAATTTTGAGGAGTCATTCATTTTCTAATATTTTCTGCTTCAAATTCAATGTATTAGGTAAAAAATGTTCAATGATGCATGAACATTTTGGAAATGTGGCCAAGAAAATGAAATTGTACAATAATCCCAAATTTAAATATCCTTTCCTGGTTACTACATAAAACAGTAAAACAAAATAATATGATATTATATGTAATATTATATTCCATGTTGGATGTTATCACAGGTCCTCAATTTTTATGGTTTATAATTTTACAAAAATAACTCAATTTTCCAATCATTTCTTTTCCATGTGAAAAACTATGCTTATTTAAGTATAATCTTTTTAATACCACCTGTCGCTTAAATTTCAGAATTGCATCCACATTTTGAGGCAATTTATTTGTCTCTGGCAGAGAAGGAGATTGTTTCTCACCGCTGTGAATGGCTATGTGAAGTGATTGGAGGTTATCCAACTTTTCTTTTAGAAGCATTTCACACATTTGAGAAATAACATTACAATGTACCTTCAAAAATGGGAAAGAAAATCCAGCTGTGTTCAACAAATATTTACTTTCTTCACTCCAAAAATCAGACTGTAGAAATTGTACATAGTATAGGGAATATTTAATCACTTCATATTGGAGGTCTATCACAAATATAAATGTTTCTATCATAGCATTATTTATGTTTACATAAGAAAAATATTTGTTTTTAATTTTTATTTTCTGGTGTGTAATACAGAATAGGAATTTGGAAATATAGAAGACAGGAAAAAACAAAATTAAAATCAGGTATATTTTGTATTATTTCTTTTAGCATTTATTTATTTTTGTGTGTTTTGTAAAATTAAGAACATGATATACAAGCATATGCATTCATACAGTTTATTTCATTCAAGATAACATTAAAATTATTTTTTCATTGATAATTTTTATTGTTTTATTTTAATTTTTTAAGAATTAATAGGCCAATATAACAGAAAGAATATTAATCATTTTAAAGAGTTGTTGTACACCTGCATGGATTCTTTACTGAGAATATTGTATCTTTAATGATGTATCTCATATTGGAAAGCCATATTTCCTCTTTTTTGTATTTGACCTTTTCATGTGATAATTTTTGCATACACGTATTTCTAGATAATTTTGATAGAGCTTTACAATAGATTCCAGTAAATGAAAATTTACTGTGACAAAATGTAGGGTTGTAAGGTCACTAGTTCAGGGTGTTAATGTTTTTCCAAAAAGAAATAGCAATAATATTGCCAACAGCAGTGAATAAGGTCTTGTTGACCTGCCTTTTAATCATTGTGTTGTGGTTTTTTTTTTTTTGGAATGGAGTCTCACTCTATCACCCAGGCTGGAGTGCAGTGATATGATATTGGCTCACTGCAACCTCTGCCTTCCAGTTTTAAGCGGTCCTCCCACTTCATCCTCCCAAGTAGCTGGGGTTACAGGTGTGTGCCACCATGCCTGGCTAATTTTTAATTTTTAGTTGAGATGAGTTTCACCATGTTGGCCAGGTTGGTCTTGAACTGCTGACCTCAAGTGATCCACCAGCTTCAGCCTCCCAAAGCGCTGGGATTACAAGTGTGAGCCATGCTGCTCGGCTCATTGTGTTATCTTTAAAAAACAATAACGTTATGATAAAGACTTCTATCTCATTATTCATAGTGCATTTATGACTAGATGGAAGGATAAACATCATTTTTTGATATGTTTATTATTAGCCCTGCATAAAATATTTACCTCCATTAAAACAATCAGGACAAGGATTTTACTCTATATTTAAAATTTAGTTTTTGTCATATTTTTATGTTGACAAGTATGTCTCTTTGTTGTACTTCATTGATCCTCTTACATTTTCAAAATACATTCATTTTGAAAATCCGATGTATGTTCCTCCTTGAGAAAAAAGAAAGTACAACATTACAGATGAGAAGATTAATAACTAATAGAATCTTTGTTAATGCCTATTATTATTCTATTTGAAGAATTAGTCTGGCAATTCATCCTATTTAGAGAGGTTGCACTTTGACCCATTTTAAAGTGCAATCATGTTTTATTTTTCTTTTTCTGGTAATGCCATACTTTTTTCCCTCATACCTTTTTTCTCTTTTTTTGCACTTGTTTACCTCGTATGCCTTTTTCTCTCTTTTTCAAGTGATACTATACGCAGAAGAAAATATTCTAATAGAAAAGAAAAGAAAGAAAAACACAGAAAGGAAGAGAAAATAAGAGCCACGGAAACAGGTCAAAAACCTGCTGGTGGAAATACAACAGAAGCTCCGTCTCTCAGACAATATTCCTCTGCTGAGTTCCAGTGAAGCACAATATGGCTCACTTGGAAGCCTGGCTGGAATCTGGGTATTGTTTTAAGCCATTCAGGAAATGAACCCACAAGTAGACATTGAGGTGGGTACTATTTCTAATCCACATACATATTTCTATACACATTTATCTATTCCTGTTTACATATGTATACGTATGCAAAATATGCTGAAAATTCAGCACAATTACTGTCAAAATCCTCCACAATTGATTTAATTAGACAATCTGTGAATAATCCAAGTTTTTAAAACAAATGGTTGCTGTGCAGCCATTCATGTGGATGGTGTGTTGACAGCAGGGTGTTGGGAGATGAAAGGCATCTGATCCCTATCTTCAGGCATTTGTATTAGCATGTGAGCCCCGAATACCATAGAACCACACACTTTATTTTATGGAATTGTGAAATAGGACGATAGGGGTATAATAAGTAAGCAGCTCCTCCCTGAGGGATTCAGGAAATTCTTCACCGGGAGAATGGTGTCTGAGCCAAGAGAGAAAGTGGTGGGGTCACAGCCTGGAAGAGCGCACAGCACTGTGACATGCAGCACAGGCCGTTGCAGAGATAGAGACCCCACATGTTGCGTGGGGCCCCCAGGTAAGGAATAAGAGTGGAGGAAGAGAAGAAGACCGCAGCATCCATCTACTGACTTCTCTGGGTGGCTTTGACTGTGCTGTACTTGGAAAGACTCCATACAGGGAAGGCTTGCACATTACCAGGACTTATGTAAAACTCTGGGAAGCTGACTAAAATGTGTTGAGATGAGATGTGGAGAGAGTGTAACAGGAATAAGGAAAGAAAAAAAGATAGTGGTGTGGAGAGGGGAAGATTGAGGGGATGGGGCGAGAGGGCACCACTCAGATTTGGGGATGGATTGTGTGTGTCTGAAAGAGGAGAAAGGAATATAAATTTCGGATTGGCTGACTGAGTGACATCTATGAGGAACGAATATGCAGAGATGAGTGAAATTTAACAGCGATGAGAGGATGCCTTGTGGACATTTTTGGCTGGAAGTATCTATATATGTTTAGTTCACAATAATGCATTTGGGAAAAAAAGCACACTTCCAAATACAAATGTGGATTTAAAAAAATGAAGCATTATCAATAGTCTTTCGTTTTAACACCTTCTAACTAATTTAGTAATACTGTATCTTCTTTTGAATGAGCTACATCATACGGAGTGCCTCCAGGAGCAAAACAAAATGATATTAAAAAGATTCTTAATAATTGCTTTATGGCTCATCAGCACTTCGGTCAACCCAGGCTGATTCCATATCTTTACAATAATAACAGCAACAGAGTGAAATGTTTTATAATTCAAAAAATGACATATGAGGCTCACAGTTACGGTCCTATTTATCTCATCGCTCTGCAGGTAGAATAATACTGTTATTATTTTTAACTTTAGATACAAAAGGTTAAGTACTTCTTTGAGATAATATAGCTGGATTTTAGAAAAGCTTAGAATTTGATCTTTCAATTCAGAATCCGATATCAAAAAATTTATAAAGCATCATTATCGTATATACATGTGAAATTAATATTCTGTGCATGTACCTCTGCATCTCTTTCTCTTCTTATAAAGACACCAGTCCTGTGGATTTGAGCTCTATCTTGATGACCTAATTTACCCCTAATTACGTCCTTAAAAGCTCTATCTTCAAATACAGTGCAAGTGGAGAGTGGGGTGAGAGGGAGACACAATCAGACCATAACAGAGAGAAATGGATGCATAAAGACATTTAGATTTTGTGAATTAAATTCCTCTGCAAATCCATAGTCATTATAATGCATAGTTAATATCAAGCAACCAAAATGTCTCATACAAAAAATATTGTGTCAATATGTAGATGAAATGTCCATCAATGTTCCAAGCAGTAGAAGCTATGAATGATGAGCCATCTGCTTCTTCCTTAAGTATAGTTGCAAGTTATTCTGATGATTAAGTAAAAAGTGGTGCTTAATATTTACTGGAGTATCTAGTTTTGTTTTCTCTTTATACGCTTGATAAAAAGTACTCCTAGGGGCAGTGGCTCATGCCTATAACCCGAGTTACTTGGGAGGCTGAGGTAGAAGAATCACTTCAGCCCAGGGCTTTGAGGCTGCAGTGAATTATGATTGTGCCACTGCATTCCAGCCTGTGTGACAGAGTGAGATCCTATCTCTAAAAAATTTAAAATAAAAAAAAAATTAGCCAGATTTGGTGGCACATGACCATAGTCCTAGCTACTTGGGAGGCAGAGGTGGGAGGATTACTTGAGCCAAGGGATTTGAGGCCAGACCAGGCAACATAGCAAGACCTCATCTCTAAAGAAATAAACACTCCCGGGCACTAATGGAATTACCGAACATCACCTAATATCAATCATTCACAATATTTACAGTTAGACTCAGATTCAGCTATTGCCTATCGCAATATATCTCCCAGCCTTTCTGCTAAACAAGAGCACCAGATCAAAAATGGATATTGCAATGACAGGCTTCAAATGATCATGTTTTACTTGTCTTTTTCTTTTTTTCCTCCTAAGTGTTCTACTCTCAACTTCATTAGGTCTGCACTTGACTCTAAACTGTTTGCAGAGTTGATTTTATCTATGCATTTCATAGCAGCATCTCCAAAAACAGTTCAGCCTTGAGCACTGCACTGTAAAACACTTGAATTCTTAACAACTTCTTAAAATGTTATATAAAATGCAAAAATATAGTCCTGACGTTGGGAAGCTACATGAATTCTGAGGTGGGGGAGAGAAAAGAGTCTTTTTAAAAATTTTTAGTCAAGGTCTTGCTTTGTCATCTGGGCTGGAGTGCAGTGGTGGAAGGAAGGATGGAAGGACGGAATGGAGGAAGGAAGGGAGGGAGGGAGGGAGGGAAGGGGGAAAAGAAAGAAGCCGTAGGTCACTGCAGCCTCAACTTCCTGGGCTCAAGTGATCCTTCTGTCTCAGCCTCTTTTGTAGCTGGGACTATATGTATGTGTCATCATACACAGCTAACATTTTAATGCTTTGTAAACACAAGGTCTCACTATGTTGCCCAGGTTGATCTCAAACTCCTGGACCCACGCCATCATCCTGCCTTAGTCTCCCAAAGTACTGGGACTACAGGCATGAGCCACCATGCCCAGCAAAAGAAAAGAGTGTTCGAGGATCAGAAGTTCACATTAGGGCGACAGATGTCACAAACTGAAAATATGAGCACACTTCAGCACAGGTGATAATGTGTCTGCTTACACAGAAATCCCCAGAATAAAGAGGGAGCATTTCCCAGAGGTGACATTGATGGGACAACTTGGGAAGAAATTGCTCATGCTTCCTCTGATCCCTACCTCATGAGCATTTGTTCATATTTTTCTCTTCATTTCCATTTTTTTCCTCTGCATTATGGAAGAATTTCTCAACTTTTTCTCTGCATCTCTTATTAAGCTGTCTTGGATATGTCAACTATGATGTTTGCTGCTACCAACACCATTTCTACCCTGTAATGAACTTCTGGTCTCCCTGGGGCATTTCAGTTTTGTTTGCAGCTCTCTCTCTTACTTCCACTAGGGAGCTTGACGGATCTTTTACCAAATTTGGAAGTATGTATACTCCCTTGGTTTCTGCAATGTATTCGTTGTTTAATTCTGGTGAATATACTCGTTAGAAAATCTCCACCTTCTCATTCTAGCTTTGAGTAGGGTGAGAAGATATGAGAAGGTCTCTATCATTGGCTCAGAAGGTGAAGGAAGCATACACAGATATGACTTTCACCATGTCACGTGTCAATCTGTTGCTACCTTGAGGGGTGGCAAGGCTTTCTATGTATGTTATCTTTGAGGCAGGAGAATCACTTGAACCCAGAAGGAAGAGGTTGCGGTGAGCCTAGATAGTGCCACTGCCACTGCATTCCAGTCTGGTGACAGAGCGAGACTCCATCTTAAAAAACAAAAACAAAACAAAACAAAAAAACAAAAACACCACTGAAGGCATAAATGAAGCTTGTTTCTTTTGGTTATTATGACTTTTTTTCTCCACAGAGCAAAAATTATTTGTTCTTTCTTAGGAATGTTGGTTAAGTGTGTCTCCTTCTTAATTCTCCACTTCCAATAATTCTGTATGTAGGCTCTAAAACTAGTATTTTTCTGTATTCACTTAAGAATAGATGTAGGCCAGGTGCAGTGGTTCACACCTGTAATCCCAGCACTGTGGGAGGCTGAGGCTGGTGGATCACTTGAGCTCAGGAGTTGAAGACCAGCCTAGACAACATAGTGAGATCTGGTCTGTAGAAAAAATTGAAAACTTAGCTGGGCATGTTGGCGAGCACCTGTATTTGCAGCAACTTGGTAGGCTAAGGTGGGATGATCACTTGAACTTGGGAGGTGCAGGTTGCAGTGAGCCAAGATCACTCCAGTCTAGGTGACAGAGTGAGATCCTGAAGAACGAATGAAAGAAAGAAAGAAAGAGAGAGAAGGAAGGAAGGAAGGAGGGAAGGAAGGAAGGAAGGAAGAAGGAAGGAAAAGGAAGGAAGAAAGAAAAAAAGAATAAAAGAAAAAAGAAAAATGCGTATGTGTTGGATTTTACCTGAAAAACGTGAGGAGATCATATAGTGTTTTGAGTCAGGTGGTAAATGACTGAAAAAAATTCTCCAAAAAAAAAAATGTATTGGAAAATAATTGTAAAAACAAGGAAAAGAATGAACTCAGAGATACAGGTTTGGGCGAAGTTGCAACAAGTAATAAAAGCCCATATTGGGGTATTTAATTTGTAATCAACATGGAGAGAGATGGGGTGGAGATGAGAATTATAGGGAATAAAAAGGGCAGCATTTATAGGCTATCAAAGGGCAGGGGATGTGGATGCAGGGGAGTGCAGGGGAGGTTCTTCTCCATTGCATCGTTGATCCTAGCATCAGTCTTGCCTCAGGTGCCGACTGCTTATTGCCTCCAAGATTTTAGCAAATTTCACAGGCTCTGGGTTCCAAGTTCTGGCTCTCTTATTCTTTCCAATGTGGACAATTGATTAAATCAGCATGGATCTCTTTTTAAACATTTTTTAATCCATAAGATAATAAGATGGGACTAGATGTTACACAATCATATATTTTTCATGTCAATGAGTTTAACCTCAATTTGAGGTTCTTTTTACAATCAATACTAGATATTCCATCTGCCCATTTCCCTGCTAAGAACTGAGCCAGTCAAAAATGCACCCTCACTGCAGAGAAAGAATGGAGACTACGTTCTTGATGTTTGGCTCATGACTTCTAATCCCCTGCTGCCAAATGGTACAATATTTTGATTGTCACCCTAGACACAGGCAAGCGAAGACTTATGAGACTATTTCAATTTCCCTGCCTTGTTGGAGAGACAGTTGTAATTTCCCATGAGATCTTCCAGGATAATATAGGAGACACCCTTTTCTCTCTGTTCTCTCATGCTCCTTTAATGTACTGGTTGGTAAAAATGGTGACATTTGTCATTTTAAAGAGTACGTCACTTGTTGAAAGCTTAATATCCATGCTTACCCATAATCTCAAGGGAACAGAGTGCATTTGTCAAGAGGCTCAGACAACAGTTTCTGAGTATTGCACACAGAAGGTGCATTTGGTATGTGTTTAGCTTGTTGAAGGCAAGAGCATTTAATTTGCTCACAACTAGGACAATCGTGGAGCCATTTTCTGGCAAATTTGGAAAGATATCTGCAGGTGAGAATGTTAGCGCACTTAGCCAATTGGAGAGGGAACAAATAGATGCCTCCTAGCCCTGGGCCCACAGGAGCACTTGGCAGAAACAAACAATGTGAGTAATACGTATTGTGCACAGGGGATCCACTCAGCCATCCCTTCATCTCAAAATGTACCCTTTTATGGGCAGGGTTTCTGACACTCTCAAAACTTTGTGAACACTTCATTCAAAACAGCAATCATTGAGGGAATGCCTTAGTCTTTTTGGGCTGCTATAACAAAAGGTGTTTCACTGGATAATTTACAAACAGCAGACATTTATTGCTCACAGTTATGGAGGCTGGAAGTCTGAGATCAAGGTACCAGGACATTCAGTGTCCAGTCAGGACCCACTTCCTGATTCACAGACAGCACCTTTGCCCTCACATGGTGGAAGGGGTGAGAGAGCTTTCTGGAGTTCCTTTTATATGGGAGGTGATCCCATATATGAGGCTCTATCCTCACAACTTCATCACTTCCCAAAGACCCCACTTCCTAACAACATCACTTTGAGATTAGATTTCAATATCAGAATTGGAGGGGCCAAAAACATTCAGATCATATCACTGTGCAATATCTTATCATGGATAACTTTATGTGCATCAATGTTGGCAAGCCTGTGGTGCTTGGTTGCTTGGTTAAGCATTAATCTAGATGTTGCTGTGCAGGTATTTTGTGGATGTGAATAACATTTACAATCAGTAAGATTTGAATATCACAGAGTATTCTCTGTAATATGAGTGGGCCTCTTCCGAAAAAATACAAGCCTGAAGAGCAAAGAATAAGGTTTCCCAGAAAAGAAGAAATTCTGGCTCAAGACTGCAAAGCAGAAACCCTGCCTGAGTTTCCAGTCTGCGGGCCTGTGTTGAAGATTTAGGGCTTAAAACTGCCACATGAATGCTTACCCAAATTACCCTGCCAGCCTTGCCTCTAAATCTTAAACCTGTGGACCTCCATAACATAATTAGACAATTTCTTAAAATAAATATCTATTTCCTGTTGGTTATATTTATCTGTGGAACCTTGACTAACACACATATTTTCACAATATTATCTGCTCATGTGCAAACAAGAGTGATTTAAAAAAAAAACACTCATTTTGTGTCAACATGAGTTATATTTGACTGAGTCTATAGTAATGGATCTTATCTAATACCACTCAAGATCTCAGAAGACATGGACATCTTTATTTGTAAATTTATTTCCCTTGAGTTCAAGAGAGCTGATAATGCAAATTCCAGTCTGAGTCTGAAGGTCTGAGACCCAGGAGAGCTGATGGTGTGAGTTCCAGTCTGAGTCAGAAGACCTGAGACTCAGGAGAGTTGATGGTGTCAGTTTCAGTCTGAGTCTGAAGGCCCGAGACCCAGTAGAGCTGATGCTGAATTCCAGTTTGAAGGCTGACACCCAGGAGAGCAGATGGTATGAGTTCCAGTCCAAGAGGAAAAGGAGATGAATGTCCCAGTTTGAAGGTAATCAGGCAGGACTGATTTTCTCTTATTTGGGGGAGAGTCAGCTTTTTCTTCTATTCATGCTTTTAACTGATTAGGCTAGGCCCACTCACATTGGGGAGGACCATCTTTTTCACTCAATTTATGATTCAAATATTAGTCTCCTCCAGAAACATTCTCACAGACAGGCCCAGAATAATTTTGAGCAAAAAAATTGTGCATTGTGTGGCCCAGTCAAGCCAAGACAGAATTTACCATCCAAATAGGTCCTGGGAACAATTCCTGTCATGGAATTTTCCTCCATTAAGAAAACAAAAATAAATGGGCAAACAAAAATCAATATCACAGGTTAGCCTATGGATACCTGTCTCATAGAGAAGTTAACCTCAAAAGCCATGGTTATTACTTCCCTCATACAATAGTATTATATCTTACCTAATAATTTTATTTGCAATTCCTTCGTTCAGGGAATGCTTTTTCTCATGGAATATATAAACACCTCTTCTTCAAATGCCCTCAGAACTGGTTTTAACCATGTTAAATATTCCTGTATTAATTTATAAGTTGGATATATTTATTTACTTGTGTTTTTCCATGTTTCCATGAGTTGGATATTATTTTTAAAAATTAATTTTGCCATAAAAAAGTTCAAAAAAGGGGGAAAATCAAAATAGCTAAGGCCCCCAAGTTAAAAGGGAGAGGACACTTAAATGAGTTCAACATGCAAGTTATCAATTTTGGACTTTAATCAGTGAAGAATGTGAAGACAGGAGAGTAATGCTTTAGGAAAATTAGTTGTGGAAGAAGATACGGACTGAATTTCATAATGAAAAAATGATAGCAGAGAGTTAAGTTGGATAAATAGTAAGGTTTATAACATGATACTATGGGATAGGTATAAATAATACAATGGTTACCGTATTAGTCCATTTCCACACTGCTGATAATAAGACATACACAAGACTGGGCAATTTACAAAACAAAGAAGTTTTGTACTCACAGTTCCACGTGGCTGGGGAAGACTCACAATTATGGCAAAAGGCAAGGAAGAGCAAGCCATGTCTTGGCAGCATGCAAAGAGAGAGAGTTTGTGCAGGGGAATTCCTCTTTTTAAAACCATCAGATCTCATGATACTTATTCACTATCACAGGAACAGCATGGGAAAGACTTGTCCCTATGATTCAATTACCTCCCACTGAGTCCCTCCCACAACACGTGGGAATTCAAGATGAGATTTGGGTGGGGACACAGCCAAACCATATCAGTTACTATAATGAAACAGATTAACAACCTATCGTCTCACAGTTAGTTTTTGTGACAAGAGCAACAATCTACTTATTTAACAGAAGTCCCTAATATGATACAATGTTACTGATTTTCATTCTCATGGCATACATTAGACCTCTCAACTTGTTCATCCTATATGTTTGCCATTTTTTTTTCTGAGATGGAGTCTCACTCTGTTGCCCAGGCTGGAGTAGAGTGGCATGATCTCAGCTCACTGCAACCTCTGCCTCCTGGGTTCAAGCGATTCTCCTGTCTCAGCCTCCTGAGTAGCTGGGACTATGGGTGTGCATCACCACACCTGGCTAATCTTTGTATTTTTAGTAGAAATGGGGTTTCACCATGTTGGCCAGGCTGATCTTTAACTCCTGACCTCAAGGGATCCACCAGCCTTAGCCTTCCAAAGTGCTTAGATAATGGGCAAGAGCCTGGCCCTGCTATTTTGTATCATTTGACTTCCATCTCTCCATTTTCTCTACCCTGTATGTATGTATCTCCTAACATCATGATGTAAAACTCAAATATTTACGATAATGTTTATATTGAAAAAAACTGGCATGATGATTTGGATTGAGTTAGAATGGTCATGAGAGGAAGAACTGTGAGGGAAGATTCAACACAAGTGGAAGACTTCTTGGGTATTGTTGGTGGATTAATTTGCTAGGGCTACTGTACCAGTATGTTCTCATACTGCTATAAAGAAATATCTAAGACTGGGTAATTTAAAAGAAAAGAGGTTTGATTGACTCACAGTTTCATAGGCTGTACAGGAAGCATGATGCTGGCATCTGCTTGGATTGTAGGGAGGCCTCAGGAAACTTACAATTATGTTGGAACCTGAAGGGGAAGCAGGCATCTTACATGGCCAGAGTAGAAGGAAGAGAGTAGGGTGGGGAGCACCACACACTTTTAAACAACCAAATCTCATGAAAACTCACTGACTATCAGGAGAACAGAAAAGGGGGAAATTCACCCCCATGATCGAATCACATCCCACCAGTCCCCTCCTCCAGCACTGGGGATTACAACTGGACATGAGATTTGTGTGGGGACACAAATCCAAACTATATCAGCTGCCATAGCACAATACTAGAAACTAGGTGGCTTAAAACTGTAGAAATTGATTCTTTCATGGTTCTGGAAATCAAAAGTTGGAAATCAATGCTTCTTCTGAGGGCTCAGAGGGAGAATCTTCCCCATGCATCTCTCCAGCTTCTGGTTGCTTCAGCAATCCTTGGCATTTCATGGCTTGTGGCTACATCACTCCAATCTCTATTTCCCATTCCTTCTTCACAATATATTGGTAATCTGTTTCACTATAGATTCCTCTATGTGAATCCCTGTTTCATCACGTTCCTTTTTTTTTTTTTTTTTTTTTTTTTGAGATGGGGCCTCAGTCTGTCTCCCAGGCCATAGTGCAGTGGCCTGATCTCAGCTCACTGCAACCTCTGCCTCCTGGGTTCAAGTGATTCTCATGCTTCAGCCTCCCGAGTAACTGGGACTATAGGACTGTGCCACCACGCCTGGCTAATTTTTGTAGTTTTAGCAGAGAAAGGGTTTCCCCACGTTGGCCAGACTGGTCTCGAACTCCTGACCACAGGTCATCTGCCCACCTCGGCCTCCCATAGTGCTGGGATTACAGGTGTGAGCCACCAGGCCTGGCCCACATGCATTTCTTGTAAGGATACCAAGCATGGGAATAGAGCCTACCCTAACCCGACACAACTGCATTTTAACTTCTTTATGTCTACCAAGACCCTATTTCCAAATAAGGGTACATTCATAGGTTCTGGGTGGGCATGAATTCTGAGCAACACAATTGAACCCTGTAGAGTTGGCAAGTTATTATTAAATAAGAGGGATTAAAGAATTTGATACCCATGACCTCTGTAAAAGTCTAATTCTATATATTTGTCTATATCCTGGAACTTGCCTCTAGATATTTTCTCTCCTACCCTCCCGTAATAAGGTTTATCAGAAGAACAATTCACAAGATGTAGGTCCCAACAGTATGTAGTATTCATGGCTCTGCGCTGACTTTCCTAACATCTTGTATACAGCTGCGGGCAATAGTTTCATTGCCAGCTCATCTGGGGCGGGTTATTAAAAACTTATGGTAAGATCTTGGACACAGAGCAGCTCACTTCTGCTTCAATGTGAAGTTTTAAGCGTTCTAAGAAAATATCAGCTATATTCAGTTGGGATCCCAAATTGCCAGATGTCCCTACTCAGCAAGGAAAACTTTTAATGTAAGATGCCTCTACAAATTCTTAAATTCCAGCAATCTGTAGCAGCTGTGAGTCCCCACTCCAGCTTGTACATTGGTAAAAGTTGATCTTTGCAACCTACAGTTAATGCGGAGAAATCATCTGATATTTAAAGCCACATAAGCTGTAGCTCAGTCTTACAAAGCATTCACATTTACAAGCAGAGAGTGCTTCATTATATAAACCCAGTTTGTCCACTTAATTACAAGGATGACAATTCACAGTATGGAAATACAGTAGATATGAATATGTAGAGTTCACCAGGTTACATTTTGCTTAATCCTGAAATTAAAACATAGCACATATTATAGGAGTTAGAGTGTCTTTATGTCTTAGAATTACTGGTGTACATATTCCTTTGCATAATCAATAAATCAAATCAACCCCTTAAAATATTAAAATGTGAAGTAGTATGACTTGTCAATTATTTCATTTTTCATTAATGTTTAGTTACTTACCATATAGGAATATTGAAGGCAAGAGTAAAAGGAAAAATCTGTACGGTACAGTAAACACCTCAAGTAGCTGTATAATGTGTATTTATAAAAACATATTTATTTATAAATTTTAAAAATTACTGCTTAGTAATAACCTCAAGTAGCTGCATAATGTATATTTTTAATATGCATTTCATTTATACATTTATTTAAATGATCAAACACAATCTCAGTAACTTCAAATGGTTTGTGGTAAAAGGATTGGATCTTTTCTTTTTCCACATGTTTAACTCTCTTAAAATTAAAAATTAATCTCAAATAATGTGCATAGGGAAGTGGAAGATGGGCCAGGCACGGTGGCTCATGCCTGTAATCCCAACAATTTAGGAGGCCAAGGTGAGCAGATCGCCGGAGGTCAGGAGTTTGAGACCAGCCTGACAAACAGCAAAATCCCATCTCTACCAAAAATACAAAAATTAGCTGGGCATGGTGGCGGGCACCTGTAATCCCAGCTACTCAGGAGACTGAGGCAGGAGGATCACTTGAACCTGGAAGAGTAACATATATTTGGATCATAAAAAAGAAAAAAAAGCAAGAAAAGCATGAAGCTTTCAAAAGAAAAACTGTTAAACCATGGAAGGAATCATTGGTGACTGACTAAAATTGCAAGAGTCATCTATTTGCTTTTGCACAATTAGGTCGTTCTTAAAAATGTGGAGTCTCAGGATTTTTTTTTCTTCTTGAGATCAGTCCATCAAGAATGATTAATTGAGCCCTCAGGTGCTCCTTATACCTTACAACTTAAAAAAATAATAATAAAAGGAGACATTTTTTTCAGGTTCTAGTTAGCTGGATTCTGCTCTAAATGTAGATAATATTTGTAGCTGTTGAAAAAAATGGTTTTACCTATAGGATGAGGTAAGATATGGCAGATGCATGCAACAAGGAGTTATTGGTTGAATTGTCTAACCCCTAAATATATACTGAAGTCCTAATCCCCAATATGTGTGAATTTGACTTTATTTGGAAACAGAGTTTTTGCAGATATAATCATGAAAATTAGGTCATTAGGGTGGGCCCTAATCTAATATGATGGTGTTCTTATTATAAGAAGAGGATAATAACCCACTGTTAGATGAATGTACAAAATGGAATACTGTTCAGCCATAAAAAGAATAAAATTCCCTCATTTGTAACAGCATGGTTGGAACTGGAGAACACTAAGCAAGCTGAAATAAGCCTGACACAGAAAGTTAAATACTGAGAAACTGGGCACAATGGTCCACATTTGCACTTTGGGAGGCTGAGGTGACAGGATCCCTTGAGCCCAGGAGCTTGAGACCAGTCTGGGCAATATAGCAAGGCCCCATCTCTACCAAAAAAAAAAAATTAAAAATTAGCTGAGTATGGGTGGTCCATGCCTGCAGTCCTAGCTACATAGGAGGATGAGGTGGGAGGATCACTTGAGCCCAGGAGTTGAGGCTGCAGTGAGCTGTGACTGTACCACTGCATTCCACCTTCGGCAACCCAGGGAAAGCATATCTGAAGAGAAAAAAAGGAGAGCGAATTGGGGTGAGGACATGGTGACACCCCAAAATCCAGCCTGTGGCCATCTGGAGATGGCCAGCACCATTTTTATATTTCTGTGTTTTCTCCCATACTAAGAAATCCCAGTCATGGCCAACCAAAGATAGTAGAACTGAAGGTTAATACAGAACCAAATTCCTAAAGGGGATAAAGTATTAACCAAGAGATTGAGTTCAAAACCAATGGCACAGAAGGAAACGTAGATTCATCTTCCAAAACTGAGGAACAGGACAGACACTGAGGAATTAGTTGAGATGCCAGTGAAGTGAAGCCCTCAGTCACATGCACTGTGATAAGTTGAAAGGATTCAAGCTTATAAGAAAAAATGGCAGCAGACTTTAAAAGAGCATAATTCAATGTGTTAAGCTTGAGTGAGAACATTATCTCTATATTCCATAGTACTGTATTTAAAATTCAATACCTTCCCAATTATGGTTTCATAATAATTCACTTAAAATATTTTTTATTAACATTAGGGATATTTCTAACAGCTTCTTTGAGGTTGTTGAATTTATGGTTTGATTCATCAGTATGTTTTTATTATGTCTTAACAAGTGGGTTTACTTTAACAAAAACAATGTTATGCTGTAATAATTAATTAAAATCATATTAAATGCTATAAATGCCATCATGTTACTTCTATGAACAGATGCCAGTTCAGTCTGAATCTTTCCTTCATTTTCTTCACTTCCTGAAAACTTCATCTCTTTTTTTTTTCTTATTTTTATTATTATTTTTTGAGACAGAGTCTCCTTCTGTTACAGAGGCTGGAGTGCAGTGGCACAATCACAGCTCACTGCAGCCTTGACCTTTACAGGCTCAGGTGCTTCTTCCATCTCAGCCTCCCAAATAGCTGAGACCACAAGCATGCCACACTATCTGGAATAATTTTTGTATTTTTGTAGAAAAAGAGTCTCATCATGTTGCCCAGGCTGGTCTTGAACACCTGGATTAAAGGAATTCGCCCACCTCGGTCTTCCCAAGTGCTGAGATTACAGGCGTGAGCCCCCACACCCGACCCACTCATATTTTATCATGTAGAACTGTCATTCTACATGTGCAAAGGCTTCCTCCTGCTCACTGCTCTGCACACAGCACTGACAACCATGTTGGACACTTTGTAGTTTCTGACGAGTATTTGCAGGATTAATAAATTCTTTTGTCTTTTTTTCTTAGTTGTTCTTTCCTTTTCTTTTGTTCTTCTTTCATTCATTTAAAAAAAATCTCTGAAGGCAACAAAGTGGTCTACAGGAGACTTTAATCAGCAGTAACTCCCTGCAAAGTTTAAAATCTGTATATAACTTTTGTTTGACTTCCCCAGAACTTACCTCGTAATAGCCTACTGTTGACTGGACGCCTCACTGACAATATAAATAGCTGATTAGCGCATACTTTGCATGTTATATATGTCATTACACTGTATTCTTGCAATAAAGTAAGCTAGAGGGAAATATAATATCATGAAGAAAATCATAAGGAAGGTTGGGTGCGGTGGCTCACCCCTGTAATCCCAGCACATTGGGAGGTCAAGGTGGGTGGATCAGGTGAGGTCAGGAGTTTGAGACCAGTCTGGCCAATGTGGTGAAACCCCATCTCTACTAAAAATACAAAATTAGCCGGGCATGGTGGCGCATGCCTGTAACCCCAGCTACTTGGGAGTCTGAGGCAGGAGAATCACTTGAACATGGGAGGTGGAGGTTGCAGTGAGCCGAGATGGTGTCACTGCACTCCAGCCTGGGCGACAGAGTGAGACTTTGTCTCCAAAAACAAAAAACAACAAAAGCATAAAATCATAGGAGAGACAAAATATACTTACTACTCATTAAATGAAAGTGGATCATCATAAATGTCTTCATCCTCATTATTTTCACATTGAGGAGGCTGAGGAGGGGGAGGAAGAGGAAGGGTTGGTCTTGCTGTCTCAGGGGTGGCAGAGGTGAAAGAAAATCCATGTATAAGAGACCCACGCAGTTGAAACCTGTGTTGTTCACAAATCAACTCTACTTACCTCATCCATTTTCATTACCTGCCTCAAATTCTGAGAGTTCTTTCATCTTCTAGTTTTAGTTTGTATGAAGCAGCTGACCAACTTACATTTTTTTTCTTAGAGTTTTGCTTACAAGAATGAAACTTTAAATGCTGGATATAATTTTAAAATTTAGTTTTCCACTCATATATTATTACACTCTTATATTCTTTTCTTAGTACAAACTGGTTGAATATATATTTTAATTTTATCCCATTTAAATGTAAGGTTTTAAGGTGTCTACAAAATAATATTCTTTTGGTGGAGGAAAGCATTCTTTTTCAAATTGCATACATGTGAATTATATCTTTGAAATTACGTATACATATAAATATATATATACACACACATACTGGTGTATGTATACCTAATATATATTTCTCTATATATAGTTATAGACATAGATATAGATGTGGACTGACTTGTTTTTCTCTATAGATGTATGTATGTATGTATATATGTATGTATAAGTAACTTTTTATAGAAAATAATCCAAAAAGTGAAATATTTTTAAATGATTTTTAACATAGCAATGACTCAGCTTTAATTATCATCAATTCATGGTTAAACTTGATTCGTTACTTTTTTTTCTCTCCCTTCAGATTAAGCAAACCCCATATATGATAAGATAGATTCATTGCTTATGTGTCAGTATTTCAGAATTTTCTCTGAAATGTAGGTGCAACCTCAAAATATAAATCCACAATTTCATTGGAGCATATAACATATTAGTCATAATGGCTAGAAGTACAAAAGTCAAATCATTGTTTAATATCTTAAATTGCCTCATAAATTATTATTTTTACTATTATTAATGGTTTACTAGTTTGAAATAAGATCCAAGCATATTGCATGCAATGCAATTGGTTAGTATCTCTCTTAAATCTCTCTTATGTATAGGAACTACCCTTTTTCTTTCCTTCTTATGATTTATGTATAGGAGAAAGAGGATCACTTTCCCCTACATGATTTTCTATATGGAATATGCTGTCTAATTGTATATTCATGACACTCTCATAATATCCGTTGGTCTTTTGTGTTATTGTGAATCGTAGTCAGATCTAGTGTCCTGATCAGGTCAGAGTTTGTTTTAGTGAGATTATTTCCATTAAGTGGTACAGATTGTCCTTTGTTTTGATATTAGGAGCAATTAGTACTTATTAATTAAAGGTTACAAAGTATTCTTTTACTATTTGTGTCAACCTCTCGCATTGATGAGATGGACTATTTCCATAAAATTAAAATTGCTTTTATGAAATATTTGATTAAACTGAAGTATGTTTTATTTAACAAAGTGAAAGGGGTCAAGGGATAATGGTTGACTAGTTCACATTATTTACCAGGTTTCAAATGACCAGGTATTTTCGGGGGGGGTGTTGGGGGTGGTTTAAATGAAATACCACCAACTTCAGCCACAAATGAAACCTCTCTTGTGAATATCCTTGTCAGAACGCTCTCATGCTCTTTAAATTAAGAGTATCTGAAAGTCACATTTTTTTCAATGCTGCCTGTCTGGGAATATCTAATACTCTAATCTAGGCCAGGCACTTTTTACATGCCTCAAAATCTCCCTTGACAATGGAGTGTAATGAACTGAAAAATTTTATATAGCAGTGTTGAGTCTGGCAATGATGAGTGAAGCTGACATCTTCTCTCCCCTAATTTTCAATTCCACATCTGTTGGATATTCTTCACCACACTTGGGGTTGCTAAAGGTGGATGGAGTGATGGCTCAGCCCCGCTTTGTCCCATTCAAATAGTTCACTGCTGTTAAATGTCTCCAGTGGTTATTTCCTTCTGGATACTTTAGTCGTGTATGATCAGTACTTAGCTGTGCATTGGTTTACCTCAATTCACCCACCTATTCAGGTCAAAAGCCACACTGGTATAGCTTTTCTGGGAGAATAGAAAAGAAAATCTCATCTGTGGTCATTACCAACTTTTCTACTTTCATGGCACTGCCTGGACCCCAGCCTCGTGCCCCAGAAGCCCTTCCCTACCCTGCATATTCTATTTCTACGCGATTCCCCCTGCCATCACAAATATTAGGTTAAGCTATCAGCTCTCTGTGTCTTGGACAATGAACTAAAAATCTTTGAACTTTATCTCAAAGATTTGGAGATAACATGGAAAAGTTTTCCTCAGAGAATGACATGAGGGTGTTATGGCCTCAGAAAATTCATTCTGGCTGCAGAGTGTCAAATAATTTGAAGATGAGCAAAGAGACAAAGAAATCAGTGAGATGTCTACAAAGGAAAACTCTAAAGAAAAAATAGTTGCGAAAATGATGAAAGAAAATATATGGCTAGACTGCAGTGCACTGGTGGAGGTATCACTCACCGGCACTGAGAAGAGATTAGGGAGAGAAGATAGTCTCTGATTACAACCAGTTATGTCGCTGAAGTGGTAGTTGGTGATAAAATTGTTTATTTGCTTGCTTATTCAGCTTTTTTGAGAGATGATTGACAAATTGAACTTGCATGTATTTAAGATAGACAACATGATGTTTTGATATAAGAATGCCTTGCATAATGCTTTCCACAATCACACTAATTAACAAATACATCATCCCAAATAGTTACTGCTATATTTCTCTCTCTCTCTCTCTCTGTGTGTGTGTGTGTGTGTGTGTGTGAACACTTGAGATCTACATTACCATATGATCCAGAAATCTAACATCTGGGTATGTATCCAAAGAAAATGAAATATTACAACAATAAAAATAATACAAATTTTAAAATATAGTAGAACCAGTATTTACATCAAATTTACATTGCATTAAGTAGTATAAATAATCCAGAGATGATTTAAAATGGGCAGGAGGATGTGCGTAGGTTACATAAAAATACTACACCATTTTATATCAGGGACCTGAGCTCCTGCAGATTTTGGTATCCATGGTGGGTTGCAGTGGGTGAAACTCCTGCAACCAATCACCTGTGGATACCAAGGGACAGCTGCATATGTGTGTCTGTGTGTGTGTGTGTGTGTGTGCGCGTGCGTGTGTGTGTGCCTGTGTGTGTAACAGAATATCATTTTTAAAAAGAAGTAAATTCTGCCATTTGTGACTGTATGAATAGAGCTGGAGGGCATTATGCAAAATAAGCAAAACCCAGAAAGAGAAATACCACAATTTCACTTGTATGTGGAATTTTAATAAGTTAAAGCTACTGCTTTAGAAGAATAGAATGGTCATTACCATGGGCTGGGGAAAGAGGGAATTGATGATGTTTGTCAAGGGTAAAAACTTTTAGTGACTACAGTTAATAATTCTGCATTAGGTACTTGAATTTACTAAGAGAGTAGATCTTAAGAGGTGAGGGTATTATTTAATTAAAATAGGGAACACTGGCTGGTTGTAGAAGGAATGGTGGACCACGTGGATGATAAACTCAGCTTTAGACACATGAGGCTAACTTCTCTTGTGACATACCACAAGATGGTCCTGATGGGTCAGGACAGTAATTGAATTTTATAATCATGAGCTTGAGAGATAGATCTGCCAGTGATATCAACTGAGGAGCCGCTACCAACATGGAGATGAGAAATGACATCATGGTAGTGGAAAAAAACTCATTGGCAAGAAGACTAAGACAGGACACACACTGAACTTTCAAATCAAAATAGAAATGTGGATGTGAATTCCCTCCTTCTGGCATGCTCATTGTGATGGTTAGTAATGAGTGTTAACTTCACTGGATTGAAGGATGCAAAGTATTGTTCTTGGATGTGTCTGTGAGGGTGTTGCCAAAGGAGATTAACATTTGAGTCAGTGGACTGGGAAAGGCAGACCTACACTCAAGCTGGGTGGGCACCATCTAATAAGCTGCTAGCCAGGGTTGGGACAAAAACAGGCAGAGGAGCATGGAAGGATTAGACTGGCTGAGTCTTCCGGCCTCCATCTTTCTCCCATGCTGGATGGTTCCTGCCCTCGAACATTGGACTTTAAGTTCTTCAGCTTTTGGACTCTTGGACTTACACTAGCGGTTTGCCAGGGGCTCTTGGGCCTTCAGCCATAGACTAAAGGCTGCACTGCTGGCTTCCCTACTTTTGAGGTTTTGGGACATGGACTGGCTTCCTTGCTCCTCAGCTTGCAGACGGCGTATTGTAAGACTTTATCTTGTGATCGTGAGTCAATTCTTCTTAGTAAACTTCCCTTCATATATACATCTATCTGATTAGCACTGTCCCTCTGGAGAACCCTGATTAATACACTCATTTTATATCAACACTGCCATCACTCTCTCTTCTCTGTCTCTCTCCCGTCCCCTCGCTTCTCTTGCTCAACACTTTCTCTCCCTTCCTCTCTCTCTCACCTCTGTCCTTTCTCTCCTTTTCCTCTCTCTCTCCCTCCTCTCTCTCTCCTCTCACTGACTCACTCCTTTCTCTATCCTCTCTCTCCTCTTTCTCCTATTTTTTCTGTCTCATATAATATATATATATATATATATGTATATATACAAATATATATGTGTGTGTATATATGTGTTTGTGTGTATACCATGCTGACACACTCTATTTATTTTTAACAGAAAGAGGGTGTAACTTAGTAGAAACAACAGAGCCTTTGGAGACAAACATATTTCTCAATCGTTGAACAAGTTCAGTGGAAAGAGGAAGAAGGTGGAGTCAGGTAGTTGTGGATTTGTTTCCCAGTGATACAATTGTCTGAATTACATTGGACATGTCATTCTATTATTTAACATATTCCCATCCCTATCTGTAAAAAGGGAATAATAAGATTTTCAAAAGGGATTTATGAAAAATAAACTAGATTACTTGCATGAGCAGAAAGCAGAGGATGAATACTGCCTAATGCTTCAAGTGATGCTACAACAGAGAGCAGAGGACAGCTTCTTTCAAAGAAAAGAACAATAATTTGATGATATTTTTAAATATGACCATGGAGTTGGTCTGGAATGCAACAGAAAGGGAAAGTAGGTAAAATGCAGAGTATAACTTTTCACTCATAGATGTAAAGTATTAATATTAATACCCTTGTTGTGTAGAGATGTTATATAAAGCCAAGCCCTTCCCAATATCCACCAGAAAGTCTTGGGTCCACTATATGTGGCAAGACACACGAGTTGCTGAAAAGAAACACTTTGGACAAATAGTAAAATGGTATAATCAAGAAGAGACACAAAGAATTAGGTACTATTAATAAATGAGGTAAGAAAACAAGTAAAAAACAACCCAAAATCCCCAGATATATGTCCCTTTCCTTACCAGAGAATCCCTGAGACATTGCAGGACATAGTGGGTATTTGAGACAAATTTAATTAGTGTAATTTTAAATCTCAAAGGCAATAGTATTCCAGGCTAGAAAAGGTGGGTGATCTCTAGTAGTTTATATAACTAAGGTTCATCTGGCATATTCTAGATCCTCAATTAATAACATCACTGCTTTTTTAATAGTGGGAAGACTAGTCATCCATGCTGTCAACAACACTATTACAATACCATTTACACATAATCTATAAAGAGGGAATAGTTCAGTTTTTTCAGTTTTGCTTTCTGACATTGCTTTTCTGTTTTAGTATCTGTTTCTGACTTTCCAAGCACTCTCGGAAGAATTACCAGCCAATCTCAATTCATAAGAAGGATGCAGTATATGTGTCACAGCATATGTGATACAGTTACCTATGGCCTAAAAAAATTGCAATCAGAAACATATGTTGTGCATAAAGTAATTGGTGCCATCTGAACATGCTTCTAAGCAAACTTATTTTACTTATTGTAGTGTTGATGTTTCTTGGTACTTAATTTTATTTGAGGATGTTAGTTTTAATGATATTCTATAGATAATTCAGCATTGTGATGGATAATTTTATGTATCAACTTGACTGGACATTGAGTGCCCAGATAGCTGGTTAAATATTATCTCCGGGTGTGCCTGTGGGGGTGAGGGTGTTTCCACAAGGAAGCCACGTTTAAATTGATGAACTCAAAAAACACTTTTCCCTCCCCAATGTCAGTGTGCCTCATTTAATTCCTTAAAGGATTGAATAAAACAAAAAGTGCAAGAAGGCTGAATTAAGTCTGCCTGACTATTTGAGCTGGGAAATTGATCTTCTGCCCTCAGTGCTCCTGGTTCTCAGATCTTCAGAGGAAACTGTAACTGGCACCATCATGCCTCTGTCTCTTGGGTCTTTGAATTGCACCACTGGCTTTCCTAGGTCTTCATCTTGGAGACAGGAGGTTATGGCACTTCTCAGCCTCCATAATCAATGAGCCAATTCTTTATAATAATTTTTTTTTGAGAGACAGAGAGAGAGAGACAGGGTCTTGCTCTGTCACCCAGGCTGAAGTGCAGTGGCATTATCGTGACTCACTGTAACCTCTGCCTTCTGGGCTCAAGTGATCCTCCACCTTAGCCCCCCAAGTAGCTGGGACCACAAGCATGCACCACCATGCCTGGCTAATTTTTGTATTTTTTAATAAAGATGGGTTTTGCCATGTTGTTTAGGCTGGTCTTGAACTCCTGAGTTCAAGCTATCTGCCCATCTCAGCCTCCCAAAGTGCTAGGATTATAGGCGTGAGCCACTGCACCTGGCCCCTTATAATATATATCTTAATAGATAGATAAATGTAGAGATATATCTTTTTTGGTTATATCAATATAAGTAAAAATTTTAGTTATACCTGTATCCATATGTATAGGTATATATCTGTATCTTATTGGTTTGGTTTCTCTAGAGAACACTGACAAATACAAACATTTATACTGTAACCTTTGAGAAGTTACTTTACGTCTTTCAGCCTCAGTTTCCCAACATGCAGAATGGAAATCACAACTTTGAAAAAAACATCAAGTCATTGTAAATCTTAAAGTCATAACATAAACAAAGCAAGATATTTCTATAAGAAGGATGAGGATTCAGGATGATATTTGCATTACAGAAAGAAGAATGTCCTAAGCCCTTAGAGATATATTTCAATGATGATATTTTAAAGTACCACATTTCATCTCCTCCCACTTGCTCCAACTGAATGTGTCAAATGGGGGATGTTTGAATAATTTTTGTTGATTCAGCAGGTAAAGTAGAATGTTGGGTCTTCGAGAACTTTGCTTATTATTAAGTAGAAAGGAGGAGTTTAAAATATTTGCCTGTAAAGCCCCTCTCAAGAAATCCCCAGCCCAGACTGTTTAACTCAGAAGCTCCAAGAGTGGACCTGAGATGTCAGTATTTATAAAATTCCCTCAAGGGATTCTTATGTACAGGTAGGATTGAGATTTACTAATTAGTGGTTTGGATAGATAAAAATTAAAACCAAACTTAACTCTGGAGTTCTCTGGCATAAATCTGCTATATAGAAAAAGTATTTGAATTATGTACCAGTCAAATTTTCTGACTCAGATCAAATGCTAAATTGGTGATGAAGAAAACAAGAAAAAAAATACCCTCAACATTAGAAAATAAATTTCACTCATCAGATGCCGTTGTAAATTTTTAGAATTATTGAACTGTCAAGAGGACCAGGAGGAAAGAAATATGACATATGTTCAGCCCTACAAGGGAAAAACTTGTGACACTTTCCAGGTTTAGGACATTAAAAAAAATTTCTGAGAGAAGGTTTCTAGAGTAGAGTCCAGAAGTCCAGATGGCACAGTGGTTGGTGGAGTTATTAATGTGGCGGGAGATGCTTTTCTAACATCATTAAGTTTCATTGGGTTGTCAATGTTTATTAAGAGGAAAAAGTGTCTAGAAGTCCCTTCGACACTATTAATGGCTAAGTTCTTAGCAGCCATAATTAAATTCCAACATAAATCTTATGACTAATCTAAAAAACGGAAGATTTAAGGGAAAATCACCTAGAAATAATTTTAGAAGACAAAGTCAGTTTCCATATAATATTTTAGGACTTTAGAACATGCATTTCCAAATCAGATTTCCATTAAACTAGCATGGTCTTTGTGAAAATACTTCATGTGTGTCATTTAAAATTTACCAAACCCGGTTGAAATTACTTTTACTTTTGTGATTCATGAAGAAAATGCAGAATTAAGTCCATTATTTTTTTTATCAAGATTATAATGCCAGTCACATCCAACATGAGTTTATATGCTTAGGAAGGGTGATTGAGGGAGATTTTCTTCCTCAGCGGCAGAAAGTAAGTCATTTCTCTTAATCCAATTAGATTTTGTAGGCTTTATCATTTTTCTCTCGAATCTTAGATCTGAAAAAGAAGAAATGCTTTAAGAAATTCATATTCTGCATGGAATTGATAGCAAATAGATACACGCATGGCAATCAACAGTGTGAGCCCCATACTTATTCCTGGTTACCTAAGGGTTAAGATTTTAACAACCAATACCTGGTATATAGTTTTCTTTATTTATTCATGTGTGTCCTGTTTTATTCCAGAAGTACTGCAAGTAATGGGCTAATATAACAAGTCAAGCATTATCATAGAATGTTGGAAAACAAGTGTAGAAAAAAGTAGATTCTGTCCTTGTTCCAAACTTGATAAACAAATGTACTCTCCATAAAATAGCAAGTAGGAAAGAACTCTACTGAGAGTTGGGGGAACCTGGGAACCACTCTGACTTAGCTTTTTCAGTTTTCATTTCTATTTGTTTTTTTTCAGTTTTCATTTCTCTTTGGTTTTATTTTAATTAAGTGAGGGGAAGCCTTAACTGCCCTCACTTTTTGCACCTCTAATTAAGGAAATACTTCAGAAATATAATGAACAAAGTGGGACTAGCATCAGTAAGCCTTCAGTTTAAATTTCAGCTCCACTGTTTAGGATCTGAAAAGAAAAATGAGCAGGCTAGACTTTCTAAGTATGTATGCAGTGCTTATAAAATAGAGGATTTGAGTAATAACTTCTGCTTTAGATGTTCTTTCTGTGTTTATGTAGGAGGATAACATCAAATGTTTACTTTATCTCTAAAGCATAGCAGACTTTTTTTTTAAATGGTTCGTTTAAAAAAATTAACTATACTCCTCGTTTTAAAATTTAGCAGCAGCTACAATTAGCTAAATAAATATACCTCTAGAAGAAAACTCCACGTATTCCAGAAAAGTGTTTTTTGATATTGTAATGCATATATGATCAACTGTCAACACTTCATTAAGTCCTAATTAAATTATTTTTTAGTTGCCTTGTGTGCATGTCTTTAAAAACTCACCACGTTTTTTTTGTTTGTTTGTTTTTTTGTTTTTTTGAGACAGGATTTCGCTCTGTTGCCCAGGCTGGAGTTCAGTGGCATGATCTCTGCTCACTGCAACCTCTGCCTTCCAGGCTCGAGCCATCCTCCCACCTCAGCCTCTCAGGTAGCTGGGACTACAGGTTCACGCCACTATGTCCGGATAATTTTTGTATTTTTCTGGTAGAGATGAGGTTTCACCATGTTGCCCAGGCTGGCCTCAAACTCCTGACCTCAAGTGATCTACCTGCCTCGGCCTCCCAAAGTGCTGGCATTACAGGCATGCGCCACCACGATCCACCCTCACTAACAATTTAGTGAGCTGTTGAGTTTAAGCGTTTACAAACCAGACTGATTCAAATGTTGCAGAGGTAGGTTGTCAATTGCTTTCAGTAACCTATTATGTTACCTAAGAAAAGAGCAGAACTGCGCATAAAGATGTATGGAAGACTAGGAACTACACACCAAGAGGGAATCTGCCACTTGTGCAAAGATAAACATTTGGATTGGTAAAGGATTGAGTCCAGCTGGCCTTCTCCAGGTTCCATTCTCTCCTGCTGTTTTACCCAACTGCAGTGGCTCCTCCAGCGTTCACAATGTTGCTGCTGCCCTGTATACTGACCAAACTGAAAGATAAGCGAAATATGAAAAGACCAGGAGCTGCTGAACCTCTGGCATCCTTTCAGAGTTCTGGGGCCATCCAAGGCTTTGGATAAGACCAACGCAGTTTGATCTTGACTCTTCTCGGTGTGTTTTAGTTGCCCGCCATAACCTGAGTCAGGATGGAGGACTTCTGGGAGAACAGATAATGTCCTTAACCAATATCTCTGAAGAAAACTGCAGACGCATTTGTAGCACTTACCTTGGAGGGGTAATTTGGCAACACTGAGTCCAAAACAGGTTTGTGCGGGACTCACTGAAATTAGTAATAGTCTCTTAAATACTAACAACCCCTGAAAACAACTCCAGGTGGGAGAAAAGAGAGAGGCACTTCCGAGACCAATTTTCTATTTTGGTAGAGGCCAGGCTTGCAAAATGGAATTCTGGTTTCATAACAAAAGACATCATATTAAATTACATGAGGGTGAGTCTGTTGTGGTCTGCAGGTGTTGCCTGGCAGGGTTTCCAATACCTACTGTAACTGCACATGTTGTGATGAAAAGCAGCCAACATTTTTGGGCAAGTGGCACAGATGTCTCACCTCCTAGCAGGGCTTGTCAATCACACTCCTTTGTCTTCATTGCATCTTTCTAATAACAGCTATAAAGAAACCTTCCAAAAAGTCATTTCTGTTAGAAATCCAAGGCGTGCATTTAAAGAAAAAGGGCCAGATTAAGATGTTTAAATATAAATATATGGAATATGCTGGAAGGCAGACTTGTGATGTGTTGCCTCTTTGACTCTCATCTTCAAGGTTGAGATAGGAGTTGGAGGCAGCTCTTGACTTTTCCTTGATTAAAACCATTAGCACTGCCTAACGTAGAAGGTCTTCACCCTCTCTATTTGAGGATGACCTGCTCTCACACTGATGACACACAATTCCTTTGCAGATCTGGTGATCAAACCTAATCTTCCTTCTTGCTTTCAGAGATAAAGAGCACATTTCATACATTTCATTTCCAAAATTTCTCATTATTATTTAGGGATATTAAAAGGCAAGAGGCACCTGTGAACAGAGCTTGGATAATGTGATCTTTCATTTAATCTAGAATATTTTATAAACTTACTAGCATCTGAAGCTCGAAATAGACACTCAATGGCAAAAGAATTGGAATCCAAGAAAGAGATGTGTTGGCGACCATTAAAAAATTAAAAATAAATAAATAAATTGACCTTTGGTTTTGGTTGGAGATTGTTTATTCATGAATAATGTTTTTACACCCAGCCTTAAATGCAAACAATACAAAGACGAGATGTCTTTGATGTTGTTATGGAGAATTTCCAATTGAATTTCAGCTGTGGGTCGTTGAGAGTTCAGACAACCTCCTCAAAATTGAATTCCAGGTTAACGCAGGAGTCCAAACCCATTTTCAATTTCAGGAGATAAATATTTGATGAATAAATTCCTTCAAAGCTTTTTGAGTCAGGAAAAAAGTGCATGTAGAGCAGAATAAATTGGCAAAGCAGGCGTGGTTAGGATGAAAAAAGCATATTCCACACTAAATCTGCCTCTGATTATAACTCAAAGCTTGGACAGAACATACAAGGCAATTACATGTAGATTCCAAGAAGCAGAGTAACCAGCAGATTAGAGAGGAAAATCAGAACTCAAAGAATGACCAAAGAGCAGTGGGCTCTGTATAGAGTACCCTCGACATGAATTACTCCATCTTAGAGAAATGCTCAATTTTACATTTCAAAAGGTGCCATGCCAACAGGAACCAGATGTTTTACCTAATTAATAAAGATTGCACTCAACTAGATAAGGACATAACCAAGAACACTCTTCCATGATCAGTCCTCACCAGAGGACTCTGTGGCCATAAAAACAGCAGAACTTCAGCAACTTGAAATGGTTGCTTAACGAGCACTATCTTGTTGTCACTTATAATAAGCACCTGACATCTGCTAGTAAAGGCTCTGCCTATATTAAAATTTCTTCCTTGCAAGATGGATGGACTGAGCAGGCCATAACAGGATCTTCTTTTTGTCTGTGTTGTTCTCCCTGGACTGGTTTGTTTAACATTTTTTCCTATCCCTTTTCTCTTGATGTTGAATGTTACACTCTTTGCTGTGGAATGTTTATAATATTTTATGTATTGGTTATGTATGATGCTCTGTATGGTTTTGCAGTATTGACTGACTTGTGGAGTAACTTGAGCCTCTCTGCCTGCAGCTCTGACCACTGAGTGAGCAAGAAATACTAAGGAGAATTCTCTCCTTGGGAATTCCATGTGGCTTTTGCAATTGAAATAGCATCAGTAAAAGTGTAACCTTGTGTAAAGACACAAATATGCATGGATGGGGTTATCGCTGACTTTGCACTACTCAGGTTAGTCCCTCTCTTTTTTTCCTTCCCATCTCTCCTGACTCAGACCTGTGGCAAGGTTGACCTTTAAAACAATGCTGCAGACATGAACAGAAAAAGGATGAAGAAAAACCTCTCTATAAACCTCTTTATTGAGTTGGAGTTCCAGAAAGTGGGTACCCTGCAGGGAACAGCCCATTGATCTCTCCTGTCCTCCTTCCACAGGATGTTTTACATCTATGTAGTGGCCAAATTAGCATTAGACAAAGTAGTTTCAGAATAAAATTACTATGGATCAAAGCGGACAGTACATAATGATCAAATGAACAATTTGTAACTTATTTTTTGAATAAAGACAAATGGATTAGATCATATTTTCACAATTAATGAATAATTGATATTTCCCTCTATGAACTTAATGTTTTAAAAGATTTTTACAAATATTTTATATTGAAACAACATTTTCCTATTTTACATGTATAAAAGAAAATTGCTCATCAGTTCCTGATCCTCATAAAATAATGATTGTTATAACAGTGAAATGATGTAATTCATAGTCCAAAGCAATTTTCCATTTTATTTTGTCTGCAAATATTTTTTCCATGTAAACTATGATTTCTGCAAGGCTTTTGTAATTTAATAAGAAACCATGGCTTTCTAATACTAATTTCAAAGACACTTTATGAGATGTGTGACCCATAGATGCAAAACAGTGGGCATTTTTTGTCTTAAGATTCATGTATTACAGACTAGCAGATTTCATGTAAGTCAGTCAAATTTTGGTAACTATATTACTGCTAGGTTAATAACGATTATTATTCTAAAATTCATGTCAAATTATCCATCATCTCTAAAAGGTGGTGGCAGAAGAAACAAATGATCATCATTTCTTTCAAGCAAATTCTCAAGAATGACCAGACCAGGTCTGTAATGTCTGAAAAGTATACGGAGAACATAAAACATCAATGTCTCTGGGACTTCCGCCAAGATGTCTGAATAGGAACCCCTCCAGAGCGCAGTTCCCATAGACAGCGACACAGAAGATGAGTGATCTTCACATTTCCAAACGAGGTACCACGTTCACCTCAATGGGACTGGTTGGACAGTCTGTGTAGCCCAAGGAGGGCAAACCAAGGCGAGGGGGCCGGTGCCTCACCTGGAAGTGCAACAGGCTGGAGGGCCCTCCCTGCTACCCAATGGAGGCCATCGGGGACTTTTTCGGCCACTCCAGGGCTCCAGTTAGGATGCTGCGCTTCTCCCACGGTCTTTGCAGCCCACAGACCGGGAGATACCCACCTGCTGACAGGCTCCACGGGTTTCCAGTGCAAATCTGGGTGGCTGATTCAGCCAGTGCTGCAGGTACCCAGCACAAACCTGAGCAGCCATTTCGACTGGCGCCTGGAGCACCTGCAAGACAGAGCCGCACACACCCATAAGAGAAAGGGGGCTGAAGGCGGGGAGCCAGGGGATCTGGCTCAGCAGGTCCTACCCCCACAGAGACCAGTAAACTGAATCCCACTGGCTTAGGATTTTCGCAGCCAGCACAGCAGTTTGAGCTCCACCGGGGACTCTCAAGCTCGGTGCAGGGAGGGGCGTTCACCATTACTGAGGCAGTTCTACCCTTGCCTGTGTAAACAAAAGCACAAAGAAGTTTACACAGCAGCTGGGGGAAGCCCGTGGCAGCTCAGCAACACCTCTGCAGGTAGACTGTGACTAGATTCCCTCCTAGCTGGGCAGGGCATCTCTGAAAAAAGGCAGCAGCCTGTCAGGAACTTATAAATAAAGCCACACCTTCCCGAGACAGAGCATCTGGGAAAAGGGTGGTTGTGAGTTCCACTGCAGCAGACTTAAACTTCTCTGCCCAGCAGCTCTAAAGGTAGCAACGGAGCTCCCAGCAAAGCACTTGACCTCTGACAGCGGACAGACTGCCTCCTCAAGTGGCTCCCTGAACCCTGTATATCCAAAGAGTCACCTCACACAGGAGGGCTCTGGTTGACTCTGGGACGAAGCTACCAGAGGAGGGAACAGGCAGCAATCTCTGCTATTCTGCAGACCACACGAGTGATTCCCAGGCAAGCAGGTTCTGGAGTGGACCTCCAGCAGTCCCACAGCAGAGGGGCCTGACTGTTAGAAGGAAAACTAAAAACATAAACAAATAGCCTCAACATCAACAAAATGACCTCTACTCAGAGACTCCATCTAAAGTCACCAACTTCAAAGACCAAAAAATAAAGATATCCCTGTGAAAATTATCCTTTCACAGGATCATCTTAGCTGGATTTTGCATAGAAGAGATGTTATAATTTGTGATTTTTGTCTCTGGCTCAAATGCATGCCTTCATTCTCAGTAATCCACTGTGGAGGCCTTGGAGAAGGACAGATCTGGGCTTGAAACACAGCTGTGTGACTTTGGACAAATGACTTAATTCTGTAAAGCCTCAAAACTCTCATGTGCAAAATGGGGATAATATTAATACCTACCTCTTATGGATGCAGTGAATATTCTACAAGATAATGAGTGCTAAGTTTCTGGTATAAGGTTGCACTGATCCTAATGATAATTAGTTATTTTATTTTATTTATTTATTTTTTTTTTGAGACAAAGTCTCACTCTGTAGCCCAGGCTGGGCTGCAGTGGCATGATCTTGGATCACTGCAACCTCTGCCTCCTGGGTCAAGTGATTCCTCTGCCTCAGCCTCCCAAGTGTCTGGGATTACAGGTGACTGCCACTGCGCCTGGCTAATTTTTGTATTTTTAGTAGGGGTTTTGCCATGCTGGCCAGGCTGGTCTTGGACTCCTGACCTCAAGTAATCTGCCCGCCGCAGCCTCCTAAAATGCTGGCATTACAGGTGTGAGCCATCAGGCCTGGCAATAATTAGTATTCTTGTTGTCATTATTTCACAAACAACATCCAGCTCTTCTTAGTCCCTCATCACAAAGCTATGAAGACAAATATAAAGGTATGTTGGGATTCCTGGGCATCACTGGAAAATATATTAAAAATAAGGCAATTAATCATTCGTGTATTGTTTCGATAGCAGCAAAAATTTTGTAAAATTCCTGCACTATTTTCCTTACCAATGTAAGCTCCATCACTTTGTCTTCTATCTACGTAGCATAACCCATTTTTCTCTCTCCAAAGATCATTTTCCCTTTTGTTAATTTTCTGGTATGGCTTTATATTCATAATACCAATATCTGCTTTGTTTAAACTCCCACTTTCCTTGATTTTATATCATTGCAATGCATTATTCAGCAAAGCCTGAGGAAGTTTGACTATGTTTTTGATGCTGCCAGTGGCATATAGACACTATGTATTTCCAATCATTTTGTTGAATTGGCCCTAAAGTGGACTCTAAATTTTTGTGTGTGGATCAGCTGGAAATACTAAAAAAGAAGTGATGCAAATACAATCTCTTGCATTATACCTCTTGAGGGTAAGTGTAAACATGCATCTCCTACATATTTTACTATTATTGAAGGCCACAAAAACACTTAGAAATAACCATAATAATAGCAGAAATAATATTGTATGCTTTATTTTGATGCTTTACAAACAGTCTCAAATATATAGTAATCAATTTGATTTACATCTATTTATTTGCATTAGGATTATTATGACCTTTTCTTCCGATGAGAAGGTAAGGTGCAGAGAGTTTGGCTATTTGCTAGAGGTAACTCAACAAATAAATGGTAGGATTGGAAATGACAACTTTGCCCTTAACTTCAAAACCCACAAGATATATTTCATAGCAAGTGGAATCTCAAGGAATTAAAAGTGGGAAGTTAAGAAATAACATGGCTTGTCCTTTTCTTTTAATTACCCATAAGTAGGGCTACATACATAGCCTAAGAATGATTTGATTTTCTTCCTCTTTAAGCTAGCAAAGCCCAATTACATTTATCACCAGCAATAGCATCCCAGACCTTACTGCATGAATTCTGCAAGACTGTAAAACTGAAGAAATTCGCAGCCATCTAGTTAGTTGCTACTTTTGCTTCCTTTCATTGATTAGTTTGCTTTTGAGTTTGTTTCCATGCTTATCAGTTGGTGAATTGTCTTCTGTGCTACATCATTCACATGTGTAGAATACCAATCCTACTGGTTAAGTACCTGGGAACCTGCTTCCCAATGGATATTTTAGATTGTGTAATTTTATTTAAAGAAGCAATTTTTGAAAAATTCTGTGCACCAGCAATGGCTATACTTCAGAGCACTGACCTACGCTCACTAGCTAATGGATGTCACTGGCCTTGGGAATGAGTATCAGCCTTTAATATGGCTTAACTGAAATTTGGGGCATAAAAAAGGAAAAGTACAACTTCCAAATGCAGCTGGCTTCAAGATTAAGTTGCTCCCAGGGCCTATATATCCTGGGCTCAAGCTATCTCCCATGAGGCTGCCATTTTTGGGGACTCATCTCAGGCTGAGACATTGCCAGGTGTGATGGTTAATATTAAGTGACAACTTAATTGGATTAAATGATGCAAAGTGTTTTTTCTGGGTGTATCTGGGTGCTTCTGTTTGTTGCCAGAAGAGATTAACATTTGAGTCAGTGGACTGGGAGAGGAAAACCCACCCTTAGGAAGACCCACCCACAATGTAGGTGGGCCGCATCCAGTTGGATGCCAGCACAGCTAGAAAAACCAGGTAGAAGAAGGTGGCAGAAGCTGACTGGCTGAATCTTCTGGCCTTCATCTTTCTCCCATGCTGGATGCTTCCTGCCCTTGAATATCAGACTTCCAGTTTGTCTTTTGGACTGCTGGATTTACACAAGTGGTTTTCCAGGGGTTCTCGGCGCTTAGGCCACAGACTGAAGCTGCACTGTCGGTGTCCCTACTTTAGAGGTTTTGCGACTTGGGTGGAGCCCAAGTCGGCTTTCTTGTTCCTCAGCTTGCAGACATCCTATTGTGGGACTTTGTCTTACTTTGTCTTGTGATCATGTGAGTCGGTTCTCCCTAACAAGCTCCCTTTCATATATACAGATATCCTATTAGTTTCTTCCCTCTAGAGAGCACTGACTAATACACCAAGTATAGTTATGGATTGAATTGTCTCCCCCATATTTATATATTGGAGTGGGGGTTAGGACTGCAAGAGGAAGACCCACCCTCAGGGAGACTCACCTGCAATGCCCTAACCACCACTACTTCAGTACATGATAGTATTTGGTAACAGAGTCATTGCAGATAATCAAATTAATATGGGGTCATCAGGGTTGGTGACCTTTTAAGAAGGGGAAATTTGCACAGAGTCACAAACAGAGAGTAAACTGACTAATATAGGACGAATACAGAGATTGGCATGTTGCATCTTCAAGTCAAGGAACATCAAAGACTACCAGAAAATCACCAGAAGTTATGCGTGAGGCATGAGAGTTTCTCTCTCAGAGCCTCCAGAGAGTACCAAAACTGCCACAAATCAGACTTCTGGCTTCCAGAACTGTAAGGCAATCTGCCTATGTTGTTCAAGCCATCCAGCTTGTGGTCCTTTTGTTACCAAAAAGCATTCCTCATCCAGACCCCAAGAGAGGGGACCTTGCATAAGAAAAAATTTGGAGCAAGTCCATGGAGTAAATGAAACCAAATTTATTACGGTAGTGAAGAAACAAGAGAATGGATACTTCATAGGCGGAAGAGACTCAAAGGTTGCTGATTGGATGTTTTTATGGTTATTCCTTGATCATATACTAAACACAGGGTGGATTTTTAATGAGTTTTCCAGGAAAGGCATGGGGATTTCCCAGAACTGAGGGTTCCTCCTGTTTTAGATCATGTAGCGTATCTTCCTGACTTTGCCATGAAATTTATAACCTGTCATGGTGCTGGTGGGAATGTCTTTCAGCATGCTCATGTATTATAATTAGCATATAATGATTAGTGAGGATGACCAGAGGTCTCTTTTGTTGCCATCTTGGTTTGGTGGATTTTGGCCAGCTTCTTTACCACATTTTGTTTTATCAGGGGGGCCTTTGTGACCTGTATCTTGTGACGACCTCCTATTCCATTCTGTGACTAAGAATGCCTAACTCCTGGGAATGCAGCCTAATAGGTCTCAGCCTCATTTAACCCAGCCCCTGTTCAAGATGGAGTCACTCTGGTTCAAACGCCTCTGACACTTTGATAATGGAGCTCTCCAAAATGAATACAAGCTCCCCATTTGGTAAAAGTCTATAATATGCTAGATTAGCCTCTTAGCCTGAGATAGTGAGGTCCAGAGAAAAGAAAAAGAACTATCAGACCCATGTTTTAAGCTATTCTTCCAAATTAAAATTTCCCGCCCTGAACCTGTGTCTTCATGAGATAAGCGTGGTGCAAACATCCATTCTGTTTATGCAGACCTCAATGATCGAAATTGAGGTTTTGATTAGTCTCCTTAAGAAGAAGCAACATTTTGGCTGGGTGTGGTGGCTCATGCCTGTAATCCCAACACTTTGGGAGGCAGAGGCGGGTGGATCATGATGTCAGGAATTCGAGACCAGCCTGATCAACATGGTGAAACCCCACCCCTACTAAAAATAAAAATATAAAAATTTGCTGGGCATATTAGCATGCATCTGTAATCCCAGCTACTCAGGAGGCTGAGACAGGAGAATTGCTTGAACCTGGGAGGCAGAGGTTGCAGTGAGCTGAGATTGCACCAATGCACTCCAGCCTGGGTGACAGAGCAA
>NW_016108038.1:96373-139028 GCF_001604975.1 Cebus imitator | reverse complement strand
AAAAAGAAAGAAAGAAAAAAAGCCAGCAGAAATACATTATCTTAAAGAAAAAGCAGCAACATTTTTTAGGCATAGTACAATTCAAACAGTGTTTGTAGAGAACTATTCATTCCCTAAAGGGAATTGTTTGTACAGTTGCAGTCATCCAATCTTAGGTTAATTTTATAATAAATACGTCAGTTCATCTTCCATGCCAAAAACCCTCAAACATCTGCATTTTGATAATTATTTTTGCTCATACATTGTTAGAGTTCACTATTCCATTTAAACAATTGCCCTGAAGTAAAATGTCACCCACTTAGAGCAACCACAAATGTTTAAGGAATATGAAATGACATTTGTGCAAATTTCCACTTGGCCTGTTCCGTGTCTGAAAGATCTGTGTAGATTTTACTCTATGTGGTCTATTATGTGTAGATTTTACTCAAGGTGGCCTATTATGTAAATCACGTGTACCACTATTCCAGAGCTTTGTGTGAGTACAGCTGCTGCATTTCTTTGAGTGTCTCCTATAGTTTCATGCCTGGAAATGTGGTCTCAGGACAGCAGCCTCAGCATCACATGGGAGCTTCTTAGACATGCAAAATATTAACCCCTTTTTCAAATCTGTGGAGTCGAAATTTGCTTAAGAAGATATCTCCAGGTATTACGTATGTCCAGTAAACTGTTGACATAGAAAATGCTAGTTATTCAAGATATTTCTCAAATAAAAGATATGCCTGATCAAATAAGCTTATAATAAAAACAAAACAAAAACATATGGAAGAAAACCCTATATTCATTCTTAAAGATTTTTTAATGTACATTAACATAACCAATGGAGTACTATTCAGCCATAAAAAAGAATAAATCTTGTCATTCACAGCAGCATGGATGCAACTGGAGGACATTAAACACTGCATGTTCTCACTCATATGTGGAAGCTTAAAAAAAACTCATAGAAGTAAAAGTACAACAGAGGATACCAGAGGCTGGGAGGGGTAGGGGGTAAAGGGGTATAGGGAGAGATTTGTTAAAGGATACAAAATTATAGCTAGATAGGAAGTGAAAGTTCTATTGTTATATACTACTACAAGATGACTATAGTTAACAATATATTACATAGTTTCAAACAGCTAGAAGGAGGATATGGAATGTTCCCAGCACAAAGAAATGGTAAATGTTTAATATGATGAATATGCTAATTACCCAAACCTAATCACCTACATTATATGTATCAAAACATCACTATGTATGACATGAATATGTACAATTATTATTTTTAAATTAAAAAGAATAGATTGTAGTTTTTTTTAGAAGTTCCAGAAAGTACTGCATTCTGGAAGTATTTAATTTGGCTCAACCAAGATCTCTCACTAAGTTGCTAGAGACCCTATGTCCAACAACCTTAATTGGCCTGATGTCTGGAGCAACTTTCTTTGCCAAAGACTGCTTGAGCACCAATCTCCATCTATAACCCGAAACATGTGTCTCTGATTATATTTTTTACTAGCTCTGTCTGCCCATGTTTGAATTTAAAAGGAAAGTAGAAGACACACTGCAATGCCCCAAACAGACTATGGTGGCTCCCTTTTAATCTTTGCCAGACTATATATTTTGAGGAATCCTGGAGTGTGGTATTGACAAGGACTCTGTTTGCAAAATCTTTCCAATAGATGAACATCTGCTGCAGTCTGGATTAAGAGGTGGAGTCTAGGATTGTGAGAACTCCGGATTTTGAGCCCTAAATTATATCCCACCTGTCCAAACTTGTATGGTTGAATCTCAAAACATTTACTGGTGTTGACTCTCAATCAATTTAGAAAGTTTATTTTGCAAGGTTAAGCACACACCCATGGCATAGCTTCAGGAGGTCTGGATGACATGTACTCAAGGTGATCAGAGTACAGCTTCCTTTTGTATACTTCAGGGAGACATAATACATCTACCAATACATGTAAGGTGTATGTTGGTTCGATCTGGAAAGGCAGGACCACTTGAAGCAGGGGCTTCCAGGCCATAGGTAGATTTAAAAGTTTTCTGATTGGCAATTGGTTGAAACAGTTATTATCTAAAGACCTGAAATCAATAGAAAGGAATATCTGGGTTATGACAAGGGGTTGTAGAGCAATGTTTTCCCATGCAGATGAAATCTCCAGATAGCAGGCTTCAGAGAGAATAGATTGTAAATGTTTCTTATCAGACTTAAGGCCCAAGTATAAGTTAATACTGGTCAACTTCTCCAGAATTCCAAAAGGGAGGAGGATGTAATGAGGCATGTCTGACCCCGCTTCCCATCATGACCTGAACTAGTTTTTCGGGTTAACTTTGAAATGCCCTTGCTAAGACGAAAGGTCTGTTCAGATGGCCAAGGGGATTAGAATTTTATTTTTGCTTTACAAAGGATTATGCACTGTGACTGATGCCTATAAAGTCAGAAATGTGCATTAGTTATTATTCAGTGGTGATGCAATTATCTCATGTTCATGGGACCATTAAATGGTGGAACCAGGGTTTAAATTTGTGTGTGGGTTCCAGTGTCACATGCTTTCTGTTGGCCATACGGTTTCTCTGGTTGGAAGGTTTCAACACTACCATAGTCTTCCTTTTTCTACTGCGTCCTCCTACTGCCTCAGTCTTCTTTTGCAGGGAGTGCACAGTAAGTTTCTGAATAAGACTGATTCTCACTACCATTAAGTTAGAAGATTCTCTCCTACAAATGTGCTTACCTCAAAGAGAATCCCCTTTCAGCAGAGTAGCTTTAGAGGGAAACATTAGAATGCTTGGTTAGGGTGTTCTGCCCTTTGCTTTTTTTCATGGAAAAGTTTACTTGTGAATGATCCTGGAGCTGGCAGTCTTGACTTGTTAGTATCCTAGAGAGATCAGATACTCTGCCCTCCATTCTAAGACCTGGGGCAATGCTTGAGAAAACCAAAATGATGATTCAATGTTTTTTGTTTGTCAATTTGCTCCCAGTAATTGTGTTTAAAAAGTGGTGACTAAGTAATCCAATAATGAGGAAAAGGAGATTGTTAATAGTTAGTATTGTTAATGCAAAATGTTAATAATCTTAGAAGCTCTGCAAATTCTCTTATGGAAATGTGTCAGTGCACATTTGAAGACAGTGAAATTCAGTGAGGCCAAGATATCAGAGCCGGGAAATGGAGAGTGTTCATCAAAGGGCTGGGGGTGGCAGTTCTCCCCATCCTGTTCTTTATTCTTTCAAGTTAAAATTCAAGCACTGACAGTTCTAGGATAACAATCTATTTCTCCTTACATATAAATCAGACATGATTATTCTTAACTAGATATAGTCAGGGTGTGTGCATAATCATTTAAATTGAGAGCTGAATAGTGGATCTTGATTAGCAATACATTGAAGAAAATGTGGGGGAGAAATTAGAGTGCTTCTCTGTTCATTTCATGCCTAGAATACATAAAATATGGGGAAATGGCAAATTTTTACAGATAAGCTCAGGAAATACTCCATGTGATTTAGAATTCTTTTTCCCAAAGTAGTATTTCACATTGCAGACATCAGTACTGGTGTATTAACTGTGGTTTAAAAAGTACAGATTATTGAATTTTTCTTTAGTTTTTTTCTTTTTGTGGGTACATAGGTTTATATATTTATGGGTTGCATGAAACATGTTAATAGAGGCATGCAATGCATTATTAGCAAATCATGGACAATGGAATATCCATCCCCTCAAGCATGTATCTTCTATTACTGAATTTTTAATTCAGGATACCATTTTCCTAATATTCCATAATATTTTATTGTTGGGTTATTTTCAAAGGCTTATTAGGATCTTAACTTACACCTCCATCTTTTGTTTAAATTGATGATTGTATTAGTTGGTTTTCAAACTGCTATAAAGATACTTCTGGGACTGGGTAATTTAAAAAGGAAAGAGGTTTAATTGAATCTTATTTCTGCATGGCTGGGGAGGCCCCAGGAGACTTACAATCCTGGTGCAAGGCACATCTTACATGGTGGCAGGAGAACGAGGAGCAACAGCAGGGGAAACTGCTGTATAAAACCATCAGATCTCATGAAAATTAACTCACTATCACATAACAATATGGAGGAAACTGGTCCCATGTTCCAATCACCTCTCTCCCTCAACATGTGGGATTATGATTCGACCTGAGATTTGGGTGGGGACACACAGCCAAGTCATATCAATGAATGATGGAATAACGTAATTACTTAGAAACAGCAAATTATGTGGTGTAGTTGTATTGCTTTGCATTGGTTCATTTGGAAAGAACAATCAATGTATGCACTTCGATGAAGATACCAGTTGTTCATATATTCATAGTATCTGGATGCATTTCCTTCATATAATTCTTTAGTAGAGTTATATTTGTGGATGATTGTATTTTTATGGAGTTTAAAGTATATTTATTTTGACACTTAATCTTTATTAGCAACATCACCCAGAAAACGAAAGAATATTTCTTATAAATCTGTCCTAGCAGCAGAAGATATGGAGTGTCTTTCTGCCCATAGAAAGTATGTAAATGTTACAGTGAGATCTTACTAATGAAGAGTGATGATTTATTGGCATGACAAGGTAAATATGTAAGAAAAGATGAGAAGATGTTATATGTTTTGTGCCGAATGTGTTAATATTGCTGATGTTAGACCACGGAGGAAGAGGATGTCATATGACAGGGTATAGAGAGTCGATAGATGTACCTCACTAGAAAAGAAAGGAATGTTTATTTATGGGTAGAATAAGGGAAAGTCTGGGATGCGGTGGAATTAAATCAGCTGTTGATGGATATATTTCAAAGTCAGTAGATGATTGTATGGGCATGGGGAAAAAGGGAATTTTCATGCATTAAAGATAAGTTAAATATTTTTAAAAATATGTGTTAATCTATAGGGTCCCTACTATGTGCTATAAAGAATATTTTTCATTTAAGAGAAACAAATAAAAACATATGAAAAGGAAAATCTATACCCCGTGGCTATAAGAATGCATTAAATTTTACCGATATAGTTCTCCCTTGAGTTTTATGCTTAGAATTCTTAAGGGAAAAAAATTCATTAATACATTTTGAAAATCTTGCATTATCTATAGTAATTCCTTGTAGATTAAATGTTCATGTTTTCTCTTTCTTTTTCACTCTTCTCACATCCCAAATTTCTCTTCTTTTTCCTGTTAGATGCTATCTCTTCCTGATTATTGATTCCAGCCTTCATATCCCAAAAGCCCTGCCTCAATCTTTCATTTGAATCTTAATTGAATTAACAAAAGGCTAAGTGAACCTCACATCCACATTAAGAAATATCTAAACACTAAAATGTAAAAAATGCTAATTGCCATGTGATTCTGTGAGTCAGCCCTTCCATGTGTTAAAATGTGGTGTGGAATTTATGTTATGGAAGCATACATGAATAAATCCCAGATGAATTTCTATAATTTTTAGCAGTGGTCTATTGGTATGCAGAAAATGATACCCCAAATATGGCACTTTGGGCCAGGCGTGGTGGCTCATGCCTGTAATCCTAGCACTTTGTGAGGCCGAGGCAGGCGGATCATCTGAGGTGAGGAGTTCGAGACCAGCCTGGCCAACATGGTGAAACCCTGTCTCTAAAAAAATAGAAAAAAAATTATCTGGGCACGATGGTACAAACCTGTAATCCCAGCTACTCGAGAGGCTGAGGCAACAGAATCACTTGAACTTGGGAGGCAGATGCTGCAGTAAGTCGAGATCATGCCACTGCACTCCAGCCTGGGTGACAGAGAGATGCTCTGTCTCAAAAAAAAAAAAAAAAAATTGGCATGCTGAGTTCTTTGGATTAAAGGAATTTGAAAGGTCTCAGAAATAAGCCTCCAAACAAAAGTCTTTCTCTATCTTTCTGCTATCCCTCACCTCTCTGATTCTTTTTCTTCCCAAAAGCCCCAGGTGGAACTCTCTAGAAAACATTTATCCAAAAGAAATGCAATCATCTTAAGACTTTCCACCTTAGGAATATCATAAAATACCCAGGAAATATTTAGTCACTGGAGAAGAGACAACTTTTCATCTATTCTTCTGAGTGCAATCCCAATATGTTGCCTGAGAGACTTTATCTGCATGATAAGACATTTGTTCACAGTGAAGTTTTGTCCCTCGCCTTCATTTCTCCTCCCAGAGGTCAGAAGAACTTCCTCTTAGACCATTGTTCTCTGGGCTTATCCTTTTCCCCCGAAAATCATTTACTCCCACAGCTTGTATCTCCCCTTCCCATATATAAAAAGGGTATATAAGTGCATGGGCCTCTGGTGTATTGAGTCATCACTCTCCTGTGATTTCTCTGTGCTTACACATGTTCAATAAATATTGTATGTCTTTTTCTCCTGTGAAACTTCCTATTCTCAGTTCATTTTCAGCAAACTTTTATGGGGCAAAGGGGAAGCATTTTCTCTTTGACCATACAGGTCAAATAATATGTAAAATAAGGAGAAAATACATAAGAAATAGATTTTTACGCCACTCGCAGTGGCTCACGTCTGTAATGCCAGCCCTTTGGGAAGCCGAGGTGGGTGGATAACTTGAGGCAAGGGGTTTGAGACCCCATCTATAATAAAAGTACAAAAATTAGCTGGGCCTGGTGGCACATATCTGTAGTCCCAGCTACTCAGGAGGCTGAGGCACAAGAATCACTTGAACACAGTAGGCAGGTGTTGCAGTGAGACAAGATTGTGCCACCACACTCCAGCCTGGGCAACACGGAGAGACTGTCTCAAAAGAAAAAAAAAGAAAGAAAGAATTTTTAAAGCTAACAAAAAGAACCAGGGAGATAAATTATCAACAGATGAGGATCTCTTCATATGAACTAAATGCAGTAACAAGGTCATTTTCTGTTCCTCATGTTCAAGCAGATGTCTATGACAGTTGGATGTATACACTGACTTTTCTCCTTGCATAGGTGAAATATGAGTGAACTATTGCTTGGAGCTGGTTCCCCAGGTGTGTTCAACATTCCATGGCATTAACAGTGTTAGGATGTACAGATGCTGGTTCTGTGTTGCAATCCTTACATGGGGCTCTGTTTTCTCTTGAAGAAACAACTCTGACAGTCAGTTAAAACAGAGTAGCTTTGCCTCAAAAGCAGCCAAAAAAGCTCTTTGATTTGGGAAAGTCCCACATAAATGCACACACACACACATACACACACATTCACTAAAGAACACAACAGCTGGGACCCTCTGTTATGTGGGATTCAGCAGCCAGCATAGGAAACTCATGTATCTAAACAGACGCTCTCCCAGCTAACACCATCATGGCCCTAAATAAACCTGTTTCCACGTCTCCCTCCTTAGGTCCCTGAAACAAAAGGTGAATGACCCCAAATAATTCCCATATTTGGGGACATACTTTGGCTAATATCAGCATAAATTCACTGATTAGCAGAGAGAGATTTGCTTAGAAAAAAAGATACATATACTAATTTTACTTATCTTTTTGCTTTGAAGCATCCTGAGTCTTCAACAAAGTGCATATACGATGAAACCCCACTTGTCTATTTTTGCTTTTGTTGCCTGCGTTTTTGTTGTCACATCAAATAAATCATTGCCAAGACCAAGGAGCTTTTTTCCCCATGTTTTCTTGTAGGAGTTTTATAGTTTCAGGTCTTAATGTTTAAGTCTTTTGTCTATTTTTAGTTATTTTTTATGTATGGTGTAAGGTAGGAGTACAATTCATAATGGCTAAGATATGGAGACTATGTAAATATCCATTTACAGATGAATGGATAAAGAAAATGTGGCATATAATTTAATGTAATATTATTCAGCCTTAAAAAGGAGGGAAATTCTGACACATGCTGCAGTATGAATGAAGCTTGAAGACACTGTGCTAAGTGAAATAAGCCAATCACAAAAGAACTAATACTGTATCATTGCACTTATATGACATACTTAGAGCAGTCAAATTCATAGAGACAATTAGGAAGACATTGTCCTAAGTGTGAATAACATCTTATAATTACAATTTTGAATTGGTCATGGAGAATTCACCACGGACTCAGATCAGACTTTCAATTTTCAGGTCCAGAAACGTGATCTCTGTAGAGCCTGAGAGTTGATGGTTCACAGTTACACTGTCTCCAAGTGATGATAATTATTAGGCATGGAAAGTCTTGTAGCTAGAATGCCCCATTTATTAATTTAAAATGAAACGTTTAACTGTCAAGTGGAGGCCATGCATACCAGGTTTACCAAAACATGCTCCTGAGCTACTTAGAAATAAAATGAGTGAAACAGCATACTAGAGTCAGAACAGGGAGATGCATTTAAGAATTGGATATAAATGTGTCAGATTTTAAGCTGAGAGCATATGCATTTATGAGTGTGTGCCCATACCCTGGCAAGATGTCCTTGGTAGCTGGCCTCAACCATCTCTTTGTCCTGAGAAACAACTGTCAATATTTATCTCCATGACTCCATTTTTTCTATGCATTCATTTTTGAAGAACTCTACTCCAAACTAAAAGAAAAGAAATTCTTGGTGAAATGTAATATTGTTTAGTGCATTCACAGCTTGGTTACCTGAGACTCATCTGTTCTCTTTCAGATTATTTTGTGTTACTCAGTACTTTGAATTTTGGAAGCCAAATATGTCAAAAATATAAATCCACTTAAAAATGCTAACAGAGGCAGGCAGATCACAAGGTCAGGAGTTCGAGAACAGCCTGGCCAACATGGAAAAACCCCATCTCTACTAAAAATACAAAAATTAGCCAGGCATGGTGGTGCATGCCTGTAATCACAGCTACTCAGGAGGCTGAGGCAGGAGAATTGCTTGAACTTGGGAGGTGGAGATTGCAGTGAGCCGAGATTGTGCCACTGCACTCCAGCCTGGGCGACAGAGTAAGACTTCATCTTAAAAAAAAAATGCTAACAAAAAGTAATTAATTAAAAGTGTCCCTTTTTTTAGAGGAAGCAATATATCAAAGAAGTGAGCTGTGTTATATCTTACTCTGCTGACTAGTTCCTTTGAAAACAAACTAACTGGGATTAACTAAGCTGTAACTATAACTAATCATCTATGGCAAATATGAGATAGCAGAACTTCATAAAAGGAAGATCAACTATTGACTCCACGTAATACTAATAGGGAGACTAGGAGGCTCTAGGGGAGGATCCATCCTACCTCTTTCAGCTCCTGGTGGCTCCAGACAGCCCTTGGCTTGTGGCCGTATCGCTCCAGTTTCTGCCCCACTTTCACGTGGCCTTTTTCTCTGCTTCTCAGCTTGTCTTCCCTCTATGCCTGTTATGTCCAATTTCTCTCTTCTGACAAGAATACTACTCACTGCATTAGGGTACATGCTGGGCCAGTATGATTTCACCTTAATGAGTTGATTATATCTGCAAAGAATCTATTCCAACTGAGGTCACATTTTGAGGTTCAGGGTAGACATGCATATTTGGAGGGAGGCCAGGTGTGGTAGCATGTGCCTGTAAACCCAGCACTTTGAGAGACCAAGGAGGGAGGTTCGTTTGAGGCCAGGAGTTTGAGAACAGCCTGGGCAACATAGTAAGACCACATCTTTACCAAAAATTAAAAAACAAAAATTAGCTGGGCATGGCGGTGCACTCTTGTTGTCCCAGATACTCAGAAGGCTGGAGTGGGAGGATCACTTTGAAGCAGCATCATTCGTCTGGGGTAATACTTGAGGTTTGTTGCCTCGTTCCAAGGAAATCAAGGATGTGGACACACAAGGAGTGAGGTTAAGAGTGGAGGTTTAATAGGTGAAGGAAAGAGAAAAGTGCTCTCTCCTTCAGAGAGAGGGGCTCCCAAATGGGCCTTTTGATTCTATGCTGAAATTCACGAGATTTTATAGATGAGCTTGAGGAGGCAGTGTCTCATTTAAAAAGATCCCAAAAGATTGGTTGAAATCGTGGTGACTTCCAGTTTAATATGACTTTCTTGGTGCTCGTGGTGGAGAAAGTTTTTAAGTTCTACATACTTGTTTTTATTTTCAAACATGCTTCTATTTAGTCTGTTTTATACAAGCAGCATTATAGATACACCTTTTCAAACAGAAATTACGTTGTTACAGCTAAGTACGGTTGTATGATATTTTAGTTTGTTCACAAAAGAATCACTTAGTATAAAAGGAAAATTACTCATATAAAAAAACTTCATTTTGCCAAATCTTTCACTATGTTAATTCTGAATAGCTAAGGTAAGCAAAAGCTTCACTCAAAAAAGAAAAAATATATATTTAGCAGGTTGTGCAGGTGCTAGTTGATGTTTATTGGTAAAACATAATAATCGATGATAGCAAAATATTTATTTTAATCTTTAATTTCTTGCAGAGATGAAACGACATTCTACAAAATTCTTGCAGGTATAGACATTCTACAGCTCTAAAATATATATTGTGTGTGTTTTTATTTGTTCCAGAAAATAGTCAACCATTTTTGCATTTTTCTTTAAAAAAAAAAAAAGTCCTCATTTCTTTCCATCAAACAGATTCATTTTTTCATAAGACCCAGCTTGAAAATTGTAAGGGAAGGACCCTTCTTAGTGGATTTGGAAGAACATTCTGTTGCACTCAAAAAATAATTTATAACTTGCTGAGAAATAGCTATAGGATGAAAATACTATCCATTATATTTTTCTACTATTACAAGTCCAAATAAATGGAAAAAATAAATGCTTCACATGTATTTCATGAAATGTGTGCAAGTACCTTTGTCTAAGCTAGAACATTACTTTGATACTGGAGGCAGTAAAGTAAGCCATTGCCAAATAGAAATTCAGTTATGTGGCTGAGTGTGGTGGCTGAGTGTGGTGGCTCACATCTGTAATCCCAGCATTTTGGGAGTCCAAGAAGGGTGGATCACTTGAGGTCAGGAGTTCATGACCAGCCTAGCCAATATGGTGAAAACTTGTCTCTACTAAAAATACAAAAAAATAGCTGGGCGTGGTGGCCGGTGCTTGTAATCCCAGTTTCTTGGGAGGCTGAGGCAGGATAATAGCTTGAACCTGGGAGGCAGAGGCTGCAGTAAGCCAAGACAGTACCACTGCACTCCAGCCTGACTGACAGAGCCAGACTCTGTCTCAAAAAAAAAGAAAAAAAAAAAACTTCAGTTATGTGAAAGTACAAAATGTCTATAAAGTTATGAAATACACAATGCCCAATCAATGACTGTTACCTCACAAACCAAACTAAACATTAACCATGTTATTTCAGTCATTTCGGCGTCAGTAAATAAAATTCAAAAACTGCTCTTATTCATCTACGTGTTATCCAGCAAGTTAAAAAGCAAAGCTATCAACTATTTGTTTAATAATTAGATTAGAAAATTCATGTGCCATTTTTACAGTCCAGAATCATTAAACAAATCAGCACAATTCCAAAAATATTTTGGTTGAAATTTGTGCATTTGCCTTTTTTTAAAGTAAATGTATTATTTCAAATTGTTAGAAAAAATTAATTCATTGATTCTCAGTCTGCTTAAAGTTACCAATACATATTTCTATGAATATGACGTCTTTTCCGATTTTACCTAGCTGATATTTTAAGACCAGTTTCTCCTATCTATAAATATTTTCTACTTATCTCTACTGCCTGTTTTCCCAACTTGAGTTTAGCATTTATACCATGAAAAATATTTTTAATAAATCAATCTAAATATTCAGAAATGTTTGTGGAACTTAAAGGAAGTTAGCCAAAAACATAGTAAGACGTTTTCTCTCTCTCTTTTTTTTTTTTTGGCTTGTTTTTTGTTTGTTTATTTGTTTGTTTCACTAGCAGTTGTTTCCCCTCTGCTATATCAAGTTTATATTTGAACTGGTTCTAACCACCACCAGAGGCAGAACTATTTCCAATTGAACAGAAAGGAAAAGCTCAGTCTATTTAGCAAGTTTCTCTCTCCTTCTTCTTTCTCTTTCTTCCTCTGTGTTTCTGCTTCTCTCTTTAATTATTCCTTTCCTTCTCTAATTTTTGGTCAAATATATTTGTGAACACTTCCCCCTTCAAAGTCTTCTCTGATTGAAAACCCTGAAGTCGCTCTCCCATGTCCAAATGGCTGTAAGATAGTGGCACATCAAAAGAGGAGCTACAATGTTCCTAAGATAGGTAACGACACTTTGCACTTCATTTGATACATAAACATTGCTGAAACTTGGTAGTGTGAAAGCTGCAGTTAACATATTAAATATATTAATAAATATATTAAATATTAAAATAATATTTAAGGTCTCTAGTAATTTGAACAAGTGACCACAAATGTTGTCCTGGTTTTGATGTAACACAGCACATCTCAACTGGTGTAAAATCTGTCCCCTAGAGGATATCTGGCAATGTCTTCAGGCACTTTTGGGTGTCCCAGTTGGGGAAATTAGGTGCTACTGGCATTTGGTAGGTCGAGTCCAGGGATGCCACAAAACATCCTGCAATATACAACACAGCCCCCATCACAAAGATGTATCAAATCCTAAATGTCAACAATGCTAAGATTGACAATCCTTCATCCAAACAAAGGATTAGAACTATTTATACCAATCTGTATCACTTAATGTGAACATTTTAACTTGACTTCGTAATACTTTATTATCCATTGATTACTTGACATTTATAGGCTTTCAAGCATGTTCATTTTATTTCATTAAATATCCATTGTCTGGGGGTTTTCCTTCTACAAAGAAGACATTGACAATTCCAAGCAAAGTCTGAAGGTGCACAAAAGAAATTGTAATGGTTAATTTTATGTGTCAACATGACTGGGAGAGGGGAGACCCAGATAGCTGGCGAGACATTATTTTGGTGTTTCTGTGAGTTTCAGGAAGAGATTAGTGCTGGAATCCATACACTGAGTGGAGAAGATCCAATGTCACCAATGTAGGCGAGTATGATTTAATTAATTGAGGTCCAGAATAGAAGAAAAGGTAGAGAAACAGTGAATTTGCTCTCTCTTCCTGAGCTAGGACATTAATCCTCTCCTTACTGTGGACATGTGAGCTCTTGGTTTACAGGCCTCCAGACTTGGGCTAAAGGACATTGACGGCTTCCTTTCAGTTCACAGATGGGAGATTGTGGAACTTCCTGGCCATCATAATCGTGTGAGCCAATTTCCACAGTAAATCTCCTCTTATACATCTCTATATATCTTATTACTTCTGTTTCTCTGCAGGCATCATGGAATATAACACAGGGACATAATGAGATTGTCTAACTGGGAAAGCTGGATGAGTAAAATTAGTTTAAGTTCTACTTATCTTGGCTGGGCGCAGTGGCTCATGCATGTAATCCCAGAACTTTGGGAAGCTAAGGCGGGCAGATCATTTGAGGTCAGGAGTTCGAGACCACCCTGGCCAATGTGGTGAAACTGTCTCTACTGAAGATACAAAAATTAGCCGGGTGTGGTGGCACATACCTGTAGTCCTAGCTACTTGGGATGCTGAGGCTGGAGAATTTCTTGAACTTGGGATGCAGAGGTTGCAGTGAGTCAAGATCGTGCCTCTGCACTCCAGCCTGGGTAACAGAGTAAGATTCCATCTCAAAATAAATAAATAAATAAATAAAAATAAAAAAGTTCTACTTGTCTTCACTCTGGGTCTTGTTATTTTTCCCACCTTGTAAAACTGTGTGAAGGGAATGTGCTTTAATATGGTTTGTGATGAGAGGGGTTTCCATCTACAGCTTATTCATATTTCCAACTTTGTTCCAGTCCCCAGGGAAAATGACTGGACTCTTAATTCACCTTCATCTGAAACGATGAATTTTGTCAAAAACCATGAAATCAAAGAATAACCCAAATAAAATCTAGAACTGATCGTCTAGGCTTTCCTCAAAGTGTCCAATGTTTTCTTATTCTTCTTGGGACCAGCTCACTGATGTGAGAGGCTGCACAGGGTTTTCAAGAAGATTTGTTCATTGACAGTCAACAACTTTTAATTTTTATTGATATGTCCCTCAGAGGTTAATTGGAAAACAGTTTCTAACATCTTGTCCACAGTGAGAGATTAGAGATTTTAGCCAGTTTTCATATGTCCAAAAAGGTGTGTTTGTGATATTTTTATTTGAGTGTGTTTACTCATCTCTTTGTAAAATATAAAACTAAAATCCCTACCATTAGCAACAATAGAATTACCATTTATAAAGCTGAACACAGTGGTGCATTCCTGTATTCCCAACACTTTGGGAGGCTGAGGTGGGAGGATTGCTTGAGCCCAGGAGTCTAGCCTGGGCAACATAGTGAGACTCCATCTCTACAAATATAAAAATAAATTAGCCAGGTATGGTGGCATGAATCTGTAGTCCCAGCTACTTGGGAGGCTGAGGTGAGAGGATCACTTGAGCTCAGGAGTCTGGGGCTACAGTGAGCTGTGATTGCACCACTACACTCTAGACTGGGCAACAGAACGAGACTCTCTCTCTCTCTCTCTCTCTCTCTATATATATATATATATATATATATATATACACACCATCTAATAGAGATGGTATGTATATATAAACTAATAGAGATGGTATATGTGTATATATATATATATATACACATATACACATATACCATCTCTGTTAGTTTCCTATGACTGCTGGAACAAATTACCAAACATAGGGTAGCTTAAAATGACATAAATGTATTATCTTCCAGTTCTGGAGGTTCCAAGTCCAACATGGATGTCTTCAGGCTAAAATGTAAATGCAACAGGGCTGTGTTTTCTTCTGGAGTCTGTAGAAGTCAATCGATTCCCTGGCCTTTTCTACAGAGGCCAGTTTCTCTCTGGTCCTTGGATGTAGCCTCCTATTTTAAGAACCAGTGCAGCAACTGGTATGGTTTTGCTGTGGTGCCACCCAAATCTCATCTTGAATGGTAGCTCCCACAATCCCCACATGTCATGGAAGGAACCTGGTGGGAGGTAATTGAATCATAGGGACAATTACCCCATGCTGCTGTTATTGTGAAAGTGAGTGAATTCTCATGATATCTGATAGTTTTATAAGGGACTTTTTCCCCCTTTTGCTCAGCACTTCTCCTTGCTGTCTCCATGTGAAAAAGGATATATTTGTTGCCCCTTCTACCATGATTGTAAGTTTCCTGAGCACTGCTCCCCCAGGCATGTGGAACTGTGAGTCAATTAAACCTCTTTCATAAATTGCTCAGTCTTAGGTATGTCTTTATTAGCAGTCTGAGAACAGACTAATACAGGGACGTGGAGTTTTTCTTAAAATGCCATCTCACACAATCTTTTTTGCTTCCCTTTTTTACTTCTAAGAACTCATGTGGTTAAACTGGGCTTCTCTGGGAGGGGTGGCTCACACCTGTATTCCCAACACTTTGGGAGGCCAAGGCCAGTGGATCACCTGAGGTCAGGTGTTCGTAACCAGCCTGGCCAACATGGTGAAACCCTGTCTCTACTAAAAATACAAAAATTTCCCAGGGGCGGTGGCGGGCACCTGTATCTCAGCTATTTGGGAAGCTGAGGCAGGAGAATCACTTGAGCCCAGGGAGTAGAGGTTGCAGTAAGCTGAGATCATGCCAGATCATTTTTTAGACTCTGTCTAAAAAATAAATAAATAGATAAGTAAAATAAAAAATAAACTGGGCTCACCCCAATAATTCCATGATAACCAGCCCACCTCAGAATCCTTAATCTAATTCCATTTGCAAAATCTGTTCTGCTATGTAAAGTCACATATCCATAGGTTCCAGGGATTGAGACATCCAATATGGTTTTGTTTCTTTGTATGTTTGTGTTTTGGTTTTGGTAGAGTGGTAGTATTCTACCTGCCATATCACCCAAAATACATTTTATGACAAACAAGAATATACATATAACACACTGGCTAAAGTTAAAGAATACATTGCTTGTTTTGGGGAGGTGAACACAGAGAAAAAATTCTAAAAGAAAATTTAAAAATACTATTTTATTTATTCAGCAATTTTTTTATTATTAACCATAAGCTCGATTGTGTTTAGAGTACTTGAGATACAGTAGTGACTAAAAGAGGCCAGCATTCCTGCCTTGACAGAGATTTCATTCTATTGTGGAAGACTGACAGAACATTTAACAACTGAGTAATATGTGCAGTTCTTTAGATGTGGGAAAATGCCATGAGAAAGTGTGTGGTGGGAGGCGGAACCACACGCAATGTGTGTGGGATTCACTTTTTAAAAATTGTGGGTGACAAATAGACTGCTGTCAATGTGATAACTGCACAAAAATTAGAAGAACCAAATCACTTTGAGAGACAGAGTACCATGGAAATGAAATTGCAAAAGAGAAACCATGCTTGGTAATTGTTTGGAAGAGCAATAAGATCATTATAACAGCAACAGAATTAAATAAGTGGGAAATTGGTAGTGTCAGATATTGGATAACCAAAGGGGATATCTGATCATGGTGGGCTGTGTCATTTTCATTTTCAACATTTTGACCTGTATTCTAAGTAAAAGATAGAAACATTGGATAATTTCAGCAGAGCAGTGACATGAAGTCACATATTTTATTAGTAATCTTCTGGATGCTGTTAGGACTAAAGTGTTGAGAAGTAGAAAGACCAGTTGGAAAGTGGCTTTCAAATTCCAGGTAAGAAGATATGCGTATTTTGAATACAAAATAAGAGATTCACATAATTAATTTTCTATTACTGCTAATTATTATTATTCAAAATATAATTAAAGCCCATTTTAAGAACATACTCAAGATTTCTGAAAATTGTAATTCCAGCATTTGGGGATGCTGAGGCAGGAGGATAGCTTGAGGCCAGGAGTTCGAGACCAACCTGAGCAAAATAACAAGCCCCCATCTCTACAAAAAACACAAAAATGAGCCAGGCATGATGGCGCATGCCTGTAGACCCAGCTATTTAGGAGGCTGAGCTGGGAGGATGGCTTGAGCCTCAGGAGGCTGAGGCTGCAATGAGCTAGAATTGCACCTCTGCACTCCTGTCTGGGTCGCAGAGCAAGATCCTGTCTCTTAAAAAACAACAAAAAAAGAAGTTTGCAATCATCTGCTACTCATGAGAAAAAAAGAGGACACCATTGAAGTGAAAAGGATTGAAATGGCAAATTCAACTGGACTTGGGCAAGAAGAAGTAGAAAAGTAACTGTTCTTAATATTTTAAAATCTATTGTTTGATGTGCCGATGAAATCATTGGCTGGGCTGAGTTCATGAGTAGATGGGATACTCATCGAAATTTCACATAAAAATTTGGGTTGGATTAGCAAGGATACAGGTTGCAGAGAAAAGGAAACACACATTGTTGGTGGAATTGTGAATTAGTTCAGCCCTTATGGAAAACAGTACAGAGATTTCTCAAAAACCTAAAAACAGAACTGTCATTCAACCCAGCAGTGCCACCACTGGATATCTAACCAAAAAAAAAGAAATTGAGGCCGGCATGGTGGCTTACACTTGTAATCTCAGCTCTTGGAGAGGCCAAGGTGGGCAGATCGCTTGAAGTCAGGAGTTTAAGACCAGCCTCGCCAACATAGTGAAACCCCACCTCTATAAAACTACAAAAAATTATCCAGGTGTGGTGGTGCACACCTGTAATCCCTGCTACTCAGGAGGCTGAGGCATGAGAATAGTTTGAACCTTGGAGGTGAAGGTTGCAGCAAGCTATTGTGCCAAGACTGTGTCACTGCACTCCAGCCTGGAGGACAGATCAAGACTGTCTCAAAAAAAAATTGTTTTATCAAAATGAACAAAATCATGGGAAATCTATGGAGACAATCAACCTTTTAGTGTAACCAGCTGCAAGTCTCGTGGTCTAGGGGCAAGCCTCCAAACACATGACTACTAACCTTTTTTCTACCTAGGAATAGGTATGGTCTTAAGTAGTGGAAAAAATAAATTCTACAACAAATACATAATCAGGCCAAGGACAGTGGCTCTTGACTGTAATATCAGCACTTTGGGAAGCTGAGGTAGGTGGATCACTTGAGCCCAGGAGTTTGAGACCAGCTTGAGCAAAATAGCAAGATCCTATTTCTACAAAAAATACAAAAGCACATTAGCTGGGTGTGCTAGTGGCATGCCTGTGGTTCCAGTTTCTCAGGAGGCTGAGGCAGGAGAATCTCTTGAGCCTGGGAAGTTGAAGCTGCAGTGAGCTGGGATCACACCACTGCCTTCCAGGCTGGACAATGGAGTGAGATACTGTCTCAAAAACAAAACAGACAAAAACATAATCAGCCATAAGGTTGAGGATTTGGAATGTCTAAGAAAACAAAAGAAACATGTTTGCACCGTGGCTATAAACCAGGAATCTGCAAACCACAGCTGGTGGATCATGTCTGTCTCAATGCTTGTTTTTGCAAATGGAATTTCATAAACGCACAATCACACCCATTAGTTTACATACTGTCTTTGGCTGCTTTTGTGCTACAGCAATAGAGTTAGGTAGCTGCAACAGAGACTTGGAAAGCTTAAAATAACTACATTCTACATTCTTCTCCTATAAAGAAAAGGTTTATTGACCCCTGACAGTATCCCTTCTCTCACAGTTTCCTTTAAATTTACTTGTGTTCTCTTCACTTCTTTCCCATCCCTTTCAAGGACTGCAGGTAAATGCAACTTATTTCTAACCCATAGTAAAAAAATCACACCTGTTTTAACATAGGTCTTCTTTTACTCCATATGAAGAGAAGGATGTATTCTATTGTCTCTTGGTATTGCCTCTGTAGTAATTGTATGTTAACATTGTTCTTATGAAAAGTTTCTATGTTTGAGCAACAGTTTATGTTGGACTAAAATGCACAAGCTACAGTTAGTAAAGGAGTCCCTCATTCACACACACACACACACACACACACACGCACATTTTATAACAAAGTAAGAAATAAAAAATAAAAAACTGTACAGCATTTGGTGTCTGCTTCTTGGAATACATGTTACTTTATATCCCATGAGTTTCTATTAGGAGTAATTTATTACTGTTATTAAAGGAAAAATATGTCTATCTATTTTGGTACAAAATGCAACCTCTTTAAGGTGTGATTATATTACTAGCACACCCCTAGGAAAGGATCATCTATTCCTTTTAACATCTTTAGTACCAACATGATTTAAGTTGAAAAACACTAGAAACAGCTCTTCTATGTTAGGTTTATTGCAGGCTTTAATAGAAGACTCTTAAACTCAATAGATTTCTGAACATATTGATGAATTAATTATGGAGAAGATGATTAATTATATAGATCATGAAGCCTTCATCATTGCTTAATTTAAAGGAAAAAACAAAACCAAATATTAAATAACCTTCACAAGAATCAGATAAATATGGGCTATCATCAATGTCTTAAATCATGGGACATTTCTTGATGACAATCTTGGGAAACCATGAGCTGAATCATTTTGTTCCCAGAGGAATTGATACCACCAACCTGAAGCTGCTCCTCTCTCTTTCTCTCAATAGACATTATTGCAATTGTAACAAGTATAATTTCTGCATTAACATACTTTCTAATTTGAGTTCAGTTAAAAGTTCCTCATAAGGAAAAACAATCTCATTTTACTGAAATTCATTTCCTATCAAATATTATTGAATGACGACAGGTGTTGCTTGTTCTATTTAACAAGAGAAACAGAATAAAATGAAACGGGCTTCTGGGTATACTGTTTTCTTGCAAAAATCAAACACACTAATTACATTTCTTAAATAATTGAAGACAGTTGGAGTATCTTTCTGCAACTAAAGTTTAACATAAGAAGCTCACACTAGTGAGACCAATACTTACAAGATGTATTTTAAATTTTTTTATCTTTCAAGTTCATGTAAGGAGATGTATTTTAAGAAATGATAATTTTAAGTAATATATTTTTGAATTATTAACAGAATGTGTTTTCTATCAAACTAAACTATATTTAAGTATCACCGATTTTATGTAAGAATCTTTACAAGTGTGTGTCAGTACTAACTTCAAGCTATTGATTTTTCCTTCCCTGGCTGTCTCTCTTTTTCTCATAAACCCAATTCTTTTAAAAAAAAAATGGCTGAGAATCTTGGACTGCATTTAAAATTTGAACGTTAGAATTTTTCTCTTTCTTTCACCCATTCTGATTTGGCATTTATACTTAAAAACATTCTCATAAAGTCAGAGACTAACATTCCAATAACCCTGAAAATGCCTATCCTGCAATTAATAGTCATGTTCTCTCAAATTACACATAAAGTACTTTCTCTTTTTTCTCTTATTTTATATGCCAGTTCTCATAATGCCCATTGCAAGCCAAATGTATACACATTGTGCTGCTGAATTAAGATACGATGTATTTCTCAAGACAATTAGTAAGACTATGCAAGACATGATCTGAAATGGAGTTAAGAAAAGCACACACACATAAATCATTAATAAAATTTACATGCCTCTTCCTTATCTTACCTGTTATGACCCAAATAATCAGATGCAAACCCTGTGGTAGGCAGGACAATGGCTCTCCCAAAATGCCTGCATCCTCTGTAAACTCTGCCTGTGTCAACTTACAGGGAAAAAGAAGCTTGGAAGATGTAATCAAGCGTGTAGATTTTGTAATGAGGAGATGATTCTGAATTATTCAAGTGGACCCAGTTTCATCACATGAGTCCTTAAAATCAGAGATCATTTTACAGCTGTGACCAGAGGGAGATATAACTATGGAAAAATTCTCAAAAAGAGATGTAGCACTACTGGCATTAAAAATCACGAATAGGACCATGTACAAAAGAATGTGTATCACCTCTAGAATTTGGGAACAGGCAAGAAAACAATTTCTCTCCCAGAGGCTGCAGAAAGAAATGTAGTCCCACTGACACTTTAATTTTGATTGCCAGCCCTTCTGCAGAACTGTAAGACAAAACATTTGCATTTAGAGATTGTGGCAATTTGTTACAGAAGCTGTAGACAACGAATGCAAGCCCTACTTTTGTTGTATGTTCGTTCTCTTGAACTACAGTGGATACCATGCATTTAACTCCAGAATTCTGCCAACAATCACTGGCAGTGTGGATGGAATCGTCTTCCTAAATGATACATTTCAGAGTATATTCCTTTCTTCTTGAATGTCAGCAATGCTAGAGCACTCAATCTTCTGAACATGTTTCATCAAGCCCTAATGATGCAATCTTCTCCTTAGTACCCATACATCTGAGACCCCTAGGCAGAAACAATAGTGAATTGTTATGAGAATTCCGTTGTTAATTATTTTCCTGTCTTCTGGATTGATTTCTGTGCCCATCTATGTTGCCCTAACAGTGTATTTTCTTTGACTATAACTCAGCAGAATTAAATCAAGTCTTATCAGTTAAGTGTCATTAATTGGGTCTTTCCTGATCTTTCTTATCACCAGTGGAACTGAGTCCATCATCATTTGTGAACCATTTATGAACTCTGCATGTATTGTATACAACACCATGATGCTTTATTCACTGGTTTTGTTTGCAGATTTTCCTCCATCATAATTCCCAAGAAAAGGACTTATGGGAGCTCCCATATTTCCCATAATTACAAGTAAAAACAAACCTTGCATGATTATAATCATGCAAGGCTCTGAGAAAAAGTGTATGGGATTGGTAGGCAATGAGATAGGAGATAAAAGGTGAGTGCTATAGACATTCTCTTGCTTTCATGAAGCATATAATCTAGTATGGCAGACACTGCCCCATAAATAAAGAATAACATTGCAACTTTTGCAAATAATCTGAAGGAAAGATAAGATATTATGAGCGTGAATGGCAAAATGAAAGAATTTCTCATATACAGTCTGGAGATGTTCTGCTGAAAATTTTAATACATGTCATCTATGACCTGAAAGATGAAAGCAGTAAATTCCATAGCAATGTGATAAACAATTCCAGGGAGGGGCTGACATCCATCAGTAGTGGAGGCACCGTGGTGCTTTCATAGGAAGTCAATGATGGCCAGCAAAGATCTAAGATAAGAAAAAAGAAGACCAAGTCAATGCCAAAAGAAGTAACTGTAGGATTCTGCAGTATGGAAGATCACATCTGAAAGACAAGTAGAATAGGTGGATTTCGGCATAGATAGGGAAGTCAAGATTGAGAGACAGAGGAAAATCAGGAAAGAGTTGTACCTTTGAAGACAAGAGAAGCAATTGTTTGCAATCACTGGGAATAGACAATAGGTGGAAATATTGACCAAAAGGCCAAGAAGGGGTGGGAAATTTCTATTTGATTTACAATGTAGAAGTTAAACGGGACCTGTCCACAATCTACAGTGGTATAATAAATAGGTATCAGAGAAAAGCAATAAAATAAATAAATAAAACTTTTCCTTAAAGGCAAGGGTTATGTCCTCATATACACAATTCCTGGAAGAGAGTAGGTATGTAAAACTAGTTGTTAACTGAAGATAGTTTTTCTTCCTAATGCCTGGTATTGATGATACTCCATGGAAGAATCATGTATACATTCAAGTCTCTACTTCTGCACAGGAACAATAGAACAGGGCCAGCAATACTCAGAGTCCTCTCGGCCGTATGTGTCAGTCAGTGAAGGATGTTCTCTCTCTGCCTGGAATGGCTTCATCCTAAGCACATTTTTAATCCATGGCATATGGACTTAGCATCTGCCAGGTACACCCGAGAGTTAACAAGATGTGATGGTAAAGAAATTGAACATTAGAAAAATGATTAAGTATTACAAGTTTAGACCAAATTACACATATGTCTATATGGATGTTGAATAAATTCCCAATTAGAAAGGACACATGGGTATTCTTTTCCCCCAAAACTTTATTTAGTAATAAAGACAGAAGCAACTTATATTTTAATCCAACTATTTTTTACTTACATGAGACATGTAAAAAGTATAGGAACAAAGGAATAGCAGATGAATAGAGAAAAATGGGTAATATACGGTTTTAATTTAATAACTCTTAGAATATACTGAGATTAAATGGTTGTGAAGGCAGTCTAGATTTCTGAACAAACCAGCAATCCCGAGAGGACCCACAGACCCTCTGAAGGAAGTGGACTGCTCCTGCAGGATCCGGGAGACCCCCCCGCCAAAATTATGAGCCCCAACTGCAGAAGTGGGAAACGGATGTTGACATGGTTATATGTTGAGAAAGAAACTGTTATTCTAAGATCAGTTATATTCCTACAGCAAAAGAAATTGTTGTAGAAGTCTTTCATGATTGTGGTAGAAATCATGTCATAAGCATGAGATTAAAAAAGAAAATTTCCCAAATAATGACCCTCCTAAATGATGAGCCTCATAGTAGGCCAAATGATGGTTTTCCAAAGCTGTCTCCTGGCCAAAATTCCCAGAAGCTGCAAATGCATGAGCTTGCATGGTAAAAACAAATTTGCAGATGTAATTAAGTAAAGGATTGTGACATGGGGAGATTATCTTGGATTGTCCTGGTAGGCCCAATATAATCATGACGTTACTCATATACAAAAGGGAGGTGGGAGAATGAGAGTAAGTAGTGGAAGATTTGAATACAGAAGAAACTGGTTGAAAGAAAGCAAAAAAGCAATTATGAGCCAAGAAATGAGGACAGACTCTATCAACTGAAAGAGATGAGACCAGATGTCTCCCTAGAGCCTTGAGAAGTAACAGATCTGTTAACACCTTGATTTTATATTTTCTGACTCCAGGGCTGTAAGAGTATAAATTTGTATTATATAAGACACTAAAAGTGTGGTAATTTGTTACATCTGTATTAAGAAATTAAAACCAATTCAAATAGTATTTTATGTTATGTTTCATAAATACATATATGTATGGGTTATAGTAATTTAAATATATACTATGTATTTAATCACGTTAATGATAATAGCAATCATATTACTATGATTGTAGTAATTAAATACATACTATGCACTTCTGGATTGATTAGAGGTATTTGTGTGCACACATCTCAACCCAATGCACTCTATCATGTATCCTTCTAATGTATTCATCCTTCTCCCCAAACCCAGCTGCTGACAACTTATCCTGTCCCTATTTCTGCATTCTATCTTTTCTTATGCCAACATCTGTGTCTACCCTTCCATAAACACTACAGTGTTTTATTATTGCAGCTTTGTTGTAAATTTTCAAAACAGATAAAAGAAGTCTTCCAGCTTTGTTATTACTTGCCAAATTATTTTGGCTCAGTTCCTTTTTTTCCCACATATATTTAATAACTAACTTGTCAATACCCATGAAACATATTTGGCTGGATTTTTGACCAACAATGTGTTTATTCTAGTCAAGTTTTAATTCATTGTCTTGGCTCTGAGCAAATCTATAGAATTTTAGGGGGGATGCAACGAATTGAAGTATTAGAAACACTTCACCCATTGCTTCTATCTTCCTATCATAATATCCAATGAGGGCAGGCATTTTTTTCAACATATTTATGAACGTTAGGACAAGTGATCCACCATCTTACAGCTTGTAATAGAATAAATTCTATTAATTTATTATAGGATTAATCAAATTAATTATAGATCAATTGATTGATAAGTCTCTAAAAGTCCACAGAATCACCAAGCACTGTTTAAATTTTTATTTATTTTTTCTTGCCATTTTGAAATATAAAGTTATCCATTTTATAGTGTAATATGGGCAACTCATTGTCACTGAGGCCTGTAATCCCAGCACTTTGGTAGGTTGAGAGGGGAGGACTCACTTGAGTCCCGGTGTTCGAGACCAGCCTGGGTAACATTGTGAGACCCCCCTCACCCTGTCTCTCCAAAATTAAAAAAAAAAAAATTACTGGATGTGGTGGTACACAGCTGTGGTCCCAGCTACTTAGGAGGCTGTGGTGGGAGGATTGCTTAAGCCTGGGAGGCCAAGGCTGTAGTGAGCTGCAATCATGCCACTTTACCCCAGCCTGAGAGACAAACTCTATTAAAAAAATACACACACACACATGCACACACACACAGGCACACACACAATTAAAAAGAAACAGAAATGGTGAAGTAAGAAAGGACAAGTAAGAAGATTTTCAACTTTGTAAAAATCACCCTAAGTTTTCTTAAATGTGAGCTTTCTTGGCTCACTAATTATTTACAGAACATGTGGGAACTGAGGATAACCCTCACTATGTATAAAATTAAATTTAAAAGAGGGTCTATTGGTTGAAATATATCATTCACAAACTTATATAAAACCGTTGGAAAGCAAGAATCCTAACTCTATAAAACTGATTAATTCAGAGATTTTTTAAAATTCTATTGCTTAAAGATAGACATACGTTTCTTTAAAGACTTATATATACATACATTTTTACTTAAACTTCTTTCTATCTGATGCCAGGTAAACAAAGGAAAAATCATCATATTTGAAAAAAGCATTTCACATATCAACAGAATTTTCTTCTATGTATGTTAATCTTTCTTTTTCAAGTCAGTGAAACTATTAACTTTTCTACAGCCATTTTTCTGAACATACATGTTTTTCTCATTTTGCTGAAGGTGAAATAGGAATTCTCAAATACTACTGTGAAGAGCAATATTGCTCTATGTGCCAAAAACTTGTGTTCATTTGTCTCACCAAATGATTTCAATTATTTTGATATATCTCAATGAATATGTTATATATATATATTACATATATATAAAACAACATGACTCATATATTTAAAAAGAAAACTATGGGCCTGGCACAGTGGCTCATGCTTATAATCATAGCATTATGGGAGACTGAGATGGGCGGATCGCTTGAGGCCAGGAGTTCAAGACCAGCCTGGGCAACATGGTGAAACCCTGTCTCTACTAAAAATACAAAAATTAGCTGGATGTAGTGGCACACCTGTAATCCCAGCTGCTCCAGAGGCTGAGGCTGGAAAATTGCTTGTATCTGGCGGGTGGTGGTTGTAGTGAGCTAAGATTGCACCACTGCACTCCAGTCTGGGCAACAGAGAAACACTCTGTCTCAAAAAAACACATACATACATACATACATAAAAATAAAAACAAATAAAAACTATGTAAAAACAATACCAGATATATTTGCAAACATGTTAGTAATGAAATTTTTTGAATTGTGCCTGTATGAGTACTTCTTAAAATGTTTCTCAAATTCTCTCACTGCTGTGAGCTCCTGCCCCACACATATCCTGCATCTTATTTCCTTCCTATGGGGGTCTCCATTTCTGTTTTTGGCTCCTGTAGTGCATTCTTCAGGGAGCACACAGAATGATTGTTGAGCCTATAATCCCAGTTACGCCACTCTCTGGCTTGTACTCAGCAGAGTTCATTACAGTCGGAATAGAAGGTCGATTTTCTACACTGGCGTGGGAAGCTGTCCACACCTGGACCCATGCCTGGCTCTCTGATCCTCTTCCAGCTCCTCCTGTCTTTGTTCAGTGAGCTCCATCCTATCCTTGGAGAATTTATACTTGTTCTTCTGTGTTATGGAAGAAACCTCTTTCATCCCATACTCCAAAAATTCACATGTACGGAAACTTCTCAATCTTCAGGTGACAGATTATAGCTTACTCACCTGACTACACCACATAAGACGACACTTTCCCCTGTCACTTCTCCTATGGATGGCTGTATTTTATTTTCTCCCTGGCAGTCATTACTGTCTAAAGTTGCACAACATTTCTACTACTTACTTTTTCTGTGTATAGGTTCTCTATTATTATAGAAGAACATGAGCTCAAACTTCACCCGATATATTCCCTTAGTTTTGCTCCTACTTCCTTATGTTATATATAGTCCTTAACAAATATTAAACAAAGGAATGAATTAATGATGAACATGGCTACTTTAATAATAAAAATTGGCATTATTTTAAAGGAAATGTATCAAAAAATTGACCAATGCACATTTTAATAAAAAATTGACCAACGCACACTTTAATAAAAGATGCCTCTAATGTGAGTTTTAAGTCTTTTTCAGTGAAAATAAAGATAAGTTTATTAATGAGCACACAGCAATGGAGAGAAAGTATAACACGTTAAATTAATTGTATGCTTTTAAAATTCAAATTAATTAGAATATAGGTATATTACTAAGAAATTCAGCATGCTTGGTGAAATATAATATCATGGTTTAGAAAAATGTGTTTTTTTAATTGTTCTTTAGGTTCTGGGGTACACATGTAGATCATGCAGGACTGTTGCATAGGTGCATACATGGCACGGTGTTTTGCTGTCTCCATCCCCCCGTCAACCATATCTGGCATTTCTCCCCATGTTATCCCACCCTAACCTCTGCACCCACTGTTGTCCCTCCCCTAGCCACCCCCAGACCCCAGTGTGTAATGCTCCCCTCGTAGGCAGGTGAAGGATATGAACACCTGCCTACGAGTGAGAACATGGGTGTTTGATTTTTTGTTCTTGTCTCAGTTTGCTGAGAATGATGGTTTCCAGATTTATCCATGTCCCTACAAAGGATACAAACTCATCATTTTTATGGCTGCATAGTATCCCATGGTGTATATGTGCCACATTTTCCTTATGCAGTCTATCATTGATGGGCATTTGTGTTGGTTCCAGGTCTTTGCTATTGTAAACAGTGCTGCAATGAACATACATGTGCATGTGTCTTTATAATAGAATGATTTATAACCCTTTGGGTATATACCCAGTAATGGGATTGCTGGGTCAAATGGAATTCCTAATTCTAGGTCCTTGAGGAATCGCCAGACTGTCTTCCACAATGGTTGAACTAATTTACACTCCCACCAACAGTGTAAAAGTGTTCCTATTTCTCCATATCCTCTCCAGCATCTGTTGTCTACAGATTTTTTAATGATTGCCATTCTTACTGGTGTGAGATGATATCTCAATGTGGTTTTGATTTGCATTCCTCTAATGACCAATTATGATGAGCATTTTTTCATATGTTTGTGGCCAGATAAATGTCTTCTTTTGAAAAGTGTCTGTTCATATCCTTCACCTACTTTTGAATGGCTTTGTTTGTTTTTTCCTTGTACATCTGTTTTAGTTCTTTGTAAATTTTGGATATCAGCCCCTTGTCAGATGGGTAAACTGCAAAAATTTTTTCCCAATCTGTTGGTTGTCGATTCATTCTAATGATTGTTTCTTTTGCTGTACAGAAGCTCTGGAGTTTAATTAGATCCCATTTGTCTGTTTTGGTTTTTGTTGCCAATGCTTTTGGTGTTTTGGTCATGAAGTCCTTGCCTATGCCTATGTCCTGAATGGTTTTGCCTAGGTTTTATTCTAGGGTTTTTATGGTGTTAAGTCTTATGTTTAAGTCTTTAATCCATCTGGAGTTTATTTTAGTGTAATGTATCAGGAAGGGGTCCAGTTTCTGCTTTCTGCACGTGGCTAGCCAGTTTTCCCAACACCATTTATTAAACAGGGAATCCTTTCCCCATTGCTTGTTTTTGTCAAGTTTGTCAAAGATGAGATGGCTGTAGATGTGTGGCATTGTCTACAAGGCCTCTGTTCTGTTCCGTTGGTCTATAACTCTGTTTTGGTACCAGTACCATACTGTTTTGATTACTGTAGCCTTGTAGTATAGTTTGAAGTCAGGTAGCATGATGCCTCCAGCTTTGTTCTTTTTGCTCAGGATAGTCCTGGCTATGTGGGCTCTCTTTTGGTTCCACATGAAGTTTAAGGTGGTTTTTTCCAGTTCTGTGAAGAGGGTCATTGGTAGCTTGATGGAGATAGCATTGAATCTATAAATTACTTTGGGCAGTATGGCCATTTTCAGGATATTGATTCTTTCTAAACATGAGTATGGAATGTTTCTCCATCTGTTTGTGTCCTCTCTTATTTTCTTGATCAGTGACTTACAGTTCTCCTTGAAGAGAGGTCCTTTACATCTTTTGTTAGTTGTATTCCTAGGTATTCTATTCTCTTTGTAGCAATTGTGAATGGTAGTTCATTCTTGATTTGGCTCTCTGTTAGTCTGTTATTGGTGCATAGGAATGCTTGTGATTTCTGCACACTGATTTTGTATGCTGAGACTTTGCTGAAGTTGCTTATCAGTTTAAGGAGATTTTGGGCTGAGAAGATGGGTTCTTCAAAATATACAATCATGTCGTCTGCAAATAGAGACAATTTGACTTCCTCCTTTCCTAATTGAATATCATTTCTTTCTTTCTTTTTTTTTTTTTTTTTTTTTTTTTTTGCCCAATTGCTCTGGCTGGAACTTCCAATACTATATTGAATAGGAGTGGTGAGAGAGGGCATCCTTGTCTAGTGCCAGATTTCAAAGGGAATGCCTCCAGTTTTTGCTCTAGAAAAAATGTTTTCTAGATATCTTTAATTGTCAGTTTACAGCAAGCAGTCAGCACTTTTTTTTATTGTAGAGAGCCTTATAGCAAATCTTTTTTTAGATTTATAAGCTGTATGATCTCTCCTGAAGCTGCAGTATCTACTGCTGTATTGCAAATGTAAGGATAGAAAATAAGTAAATAAATGAGCATGGCTGAGTTTTCATAAAATTTTATTTACCAAAACCAGGAACAAGCTGAATTTGGCTGTAGTTTTCAGCTCCTGGCTTAGACTATTTCTCTTATCATTAAGTTTTCTGGGGGGTAACTTTAATGTCTGAAAATAAAATAAAATAAAATGTCTTAGAATGATTATTGTTTTCAAAATATAGTACAATACAGAAAAATATTTGCTTCTGCAAATTCAATATACATGAAAGATTAAATATTTATGATATTTATATAGAGTCACTACTTTATGGGGTTACAGCCACTGTATTTTTATCATTATTTTCATTATCTGCACTAAAACTTTTAGACATGCAGAATACTTTAAAATCTTTCAAGCGTGATTTCATATCTTTAGAGTTTTAAATCTGACATGAACTTTGGCTTCCTCATTAAACAGATAACACATTTACTTTTTAATAATGCCGTGGAAACATTGTTTCAACAAAGTTACAGAACTCCAAAGAAAGCTTTAACTCAGAGCAGAGTTGATGCCAGAGATTCTCTGATGAGTTTTTTTCCCCCACCAACCAAGTACAAAGCAGATCACCAACAGAAAACAAAAAGAGACAATCACCATAGGTTGTATTATCAGTTGAACAGATTGTATCCTTTCATTTCTAACTTGTTGGTCTAAGGAAAAATACTCAGGTGAGATCTGCAGGCACATTCTCAGAGAGATCTGTGTATTACCCAGTGTTATTAGCCTTTGTACAGACTAAACAAATTAAGTGCATTCAAAGTTACTTTTATACATGTAACTGAATATGTAATCCACCAGATTACAATGCTGAGTATCAAACACACTATGGATTTTTTAAAATTTTAATTAATTAATTATTATTATTGTTTAGATAGAGATGCGGTCTCACTATGTTGCCTAGGCTGATCTCAAACTCCTGGCCTCAAGCAAACTTCCCTCGTCAGCCTCCTAAAATGCTGGGAATACAGGTGTGAGTCACTGTGGGCAGCTGATGGTAGACATTTGCAAAAATCAGTTCCCTGAGTACCACTCCAGACATTTCCCATCCATTTAGCCACTCCAGACATTTCCCATACATTTTAGGTCTGTAGTAAGCTCAAGGATTCAGGAATTGAATTCCAACTGGTTGAGAAATTCCACTACAAACATCTTGCCAAGAAAAAGGCTCCTTTGTGTTTTTAAATAAAGATACTTCGTCATGTATCTGTGAGTTCCATTATATAGTACTTTGATTTTATTTCATAATTGGAATCATAGTTTCTGCTTATACACTATAAATATTGAGAAGACAAGCACCATTCAGATGTGTCCTAAATGGCAGTGTTTGGAGGTCATTCTCTGAGTGATAACATTTTTACAAAATGCTTCATTTTAGTTATTTGAAACACCCTGCAAAACGCATATGACAAGGCAAGTGGACCAATCTACACGCTGTTAGTCTTTGCGTTTCTTTTATTAGCTAACAAAATTTAAGGTTTTGCTGATGAATCATGCTATGCCCCAAATGTGAAATTCATTTCCAAAAATAACTGACTCTCAGGGCTTAATTTTATTGATGAATTTGTTGCTGGTTTAAGCAGAAAACAACAGAGAACAAAGTGCATATCCATGACCAACACCTAGAGTACATTTCTGTGTGCTCTGGTGTTCAGAATAAGGTTTCATTAATGCCCTGAGATGATGTCATTGTTAGATCAGGAAAATGGGATGATGGGTTAGGAAACTTGACAGTCGTTCACCTGTCCCTCTATAAAAGGCCGCATTATGCATACACCTCAATTTGGTTTTAAAACGATGTTTATGGTTTCTCATCAATGGTTTATCAGATGTTTTATTGGGGCATCCAAATACAGATATGCAGTGGTTAGTAAACAAATATTCCTAAAAGGTATTAAGGAGCTGTAAACTGAGCAGCTTTACTGCCCCCCGTTCACACAGTTGACATAAACCATGTCAGTCATTCATCCATCAGCATTCACCATAGTTTGATGAGCAGAATCAAGAACAGTTCTTCCCTTAGCTGCTATAGGAAGGCTACTTGCAGTTGTGAGCTTTATCAGGACCACACTACAAAACAAATCTGCAATCATATTCAGAGACGAATGCATCTAAGCACAATTAAATGTTCAATTACATGCCTATGAAGTAAATTATGCCATGCTTATAAATAAGTAAATTTAGTAGTCATGAAAACATCACTGCATTTAAAAGAATGCAATGGATCTAATTTTTCCTTAGTTCTTAACATTCCTAAATAAGCACGTTTGCCCTTCAAAACCACATAGACCAGTTCAAATTAAAGGTCTGTTTACAGGCAGACAAATAATGCTCTTTAAATATTGATTATAACACTATGTTATAATAATATACTAAGCATGTATAATTAATATTGCATACTATATGCTACTTATACACATAATTGTGTTCAAAATATTTAGAGTACATGGGTTTGTTTTATACAGATAAGCATTGAGAATACATATATGTCTTCTTATATATAAATGCATATATATAAATTATGTATATCTCTTTAAATAGATAATTCTCAATGATTATCTGTATAATGCAAACATATTCTCAATGATTATCTATGTAAAACAAACACATGTACTCTAAATATTTTGAAAGCAAATAAAACATTTATATAAATATTATGGATTACATTATAGAATACTATATTACAGAATATGTTCTGGATTATATTATAGAATGTATCTATATCTATATATATATATTCTCAATAATTATATAAAAAAATAAATAATATCACAAATATGCATATTGATATATGTATATCTATCTATATATCTTTATCTAATCTATATCTATCTATCTGTATCACAACCATATAGAGTTGAGGCTAAAATTATATTGTGATAACATAACATTCCAAAATTGGGTCCAACATTTTTATCTGAAAGTGGATTTCAAGTTTGCCCCAAGGTAGAGCTATTTGTTCTTTCTATTGAAGAGAATTCCCATTAAAATAAAATTTCTTTAGCTTCTGCAGAAGAACTTATGTTAATCATTGATATCTGCCGCCATGAAGAACAGAAGATATCAACTGGACCTACAAATTTAAAATACACAGCTTATCATGTTTCTGTAGAGCAAAGCTTTAGATTTCCAAATTCCATGTAACATCCTACCACCCCAGAGCTTGTTAACGCTTCTTATTCCAAGGTGATTTTTGCCAATTACATCAAGGCAGAACATCCAAAATGGCACCCAGAAATTTGTTTTTACTGAGTTCCCCAAGAGACTTTCATGAATCTATCCCAACAACAAGCTTTCAGCAATAACAGCGTAGAATATTGATTAAAGTAACAACAACAACAACAACAAAGCCCAGAGAAGCCTTGAAATGACTGGAGAGTGGGAATGTGGAGAAACAAGAAGCCAAGTTTCTGTGAGAAGGTATTATCATGGAGGTGAAGAAACAAGCCAATGTCAAGAAGGCACTGGTGTTTTTCAGAGATAACTTTAAGATCTGAAAATAAAATAAAATGTCTTGCAATGATTTTATATATATATATATATATATATATATAATCATTATATATAAAATCTTTATATTATATATAAATATAATTTATTGCAATGATTATATATGATACATTATATATATCATAATATATATCATATATATCACATATTATATATGATATATATACAATCATTACAATAATATATGTATTATAAAACTCTAGGATATTTTATATATATATTATATATACTGTATAATATATATAAAAACTCAGCTATATAATATAAAACAGAGATAATTGAAGTACCATAGAATATACAGAATGTAAAGTATGAATTATTATTCATCACCTAAAATATATACAACCCATTAACTAGAAGAGAAATTATTTAAAAGTACACTAAGGTCATTTTTTAACTATCAGTTTTGCAATCCTCTTAAATTTTGACTTAAGTCTCCGTTAGAAGCTCTGAAGTGTGTCAGATTATAATGAGCTAGAAAATTAGCTACAATTCAATTCCTACCAAGGTCAATTGGGAAATATCTAAGAATATTACAAGTATACCTATACTTGATCTAGAAATCTTATCATTAGGAAATTATCCTATTGATACATACGTACTTTTATGAAAAATAAGCACAAGCTTATTTATAGCTGCATTTTGTAAACAGAATTGGATACACAGATAAACCATTTTCCATATGTATGAAGGAAATTATGTAGCTATAAAAAATACAGTATTTAGGAATTACTATGTAGTATGACAAGATGGTCAGAATATAATGCGAAAGAAAACAATAAAAGATTAGTAAGTAGAGGACAGAATAAAGCTATATGACATCTCTTGTGTAAAGGAATGTGGAAAATGAACACTGGTGTTTCTAGTTACTTGCCATTGCACAGAGAATTTCTTGGATGGATTCATAAAACATTAATATATGTAGCTCTACTTGTCTGAGTCAGGGTTTAAGGGGAACAGATGGCACTCTCATGTCAGGGTAATTGATGATTGTTAGATAAAGGGACATTGTGCAAACATGTGAGGAAGGTTACAGGAAATGAGGAGGGGGGATCAGGACTAGTTACAGCAGAAAATCTGGTACCCCGGTGGGGCCAATGAAGAGAACAGTTACCAAATTCTGAACATAGGCTGTGGCCATCCAAAAAAGCCTAAAAAGAGAAACTTTAGCTTTGCATAAAGGCCCAGGAAAAACTACAGGTCATGGATGACTCAATTTCATGCTCTGCCCAATCTTCTGATATCTATTGGCCAAACTTAAGCAGAAATCAGAGGGCTGGAGAAGCTTCTTGAAGTTGGGCCAGGCTCCAGATAGAGAAGGATGAAGAGTCAATGTCCAGGAACCAGGCCGGACCCAGTGGCTCATGCCTGTAATCCCAGCACTTTGGGAGGCCGAGGCAGGAAGATTACTTGAGGTCAGGAGTTCAGGAGTTCAGGACCAGCCTGGCCAACATAGTGAAACCCCATCTCTACTAAAAATACAAAAATTATTGGGGCGTGGTGGCATGTGCCTGTAGTCCCGACTATTTGGGAGGCTGAGGCAGGAGAATCTCTTGAGCCCGGGAGGTGGAGGTTGCAGTGAGCCGAGATCATGCCACTGCACTCTGCCTGAGTGACAGAGCAACACTGTCTGTCCAAAAAAAAAAAAAGTTAAGCTCCAGAAACCAGCCGACAGTGCAGCCTGGTGCAGGTTCAGGGCAAAGGATATAGGATATGGTTTCAGAAGTAGGAGAAAGTGTTTTTTCACTGCAAAACACTTCAAAATCTCTTCAATTTTTGAAGCATTGGCTGTATCTCTTATTCAAAAATAATTTGTGATGCCTCAAAGAATTCTTGTTTGACAGATTATGTTTTCACTGTTCTTTTATCCAATGTTTACGACAAGTTTTCTTGACGCTTCATAAGATTCTTGGGGAAAATACTTTCCCCTGAAGCCATACTCACATGTTGACAAGTTGGACATTTCCGAAGAGGACTTGTCATTCTCCTAACCTGTGTTGTCCGAGCCAATGCTGTCTTCAAATGGATTTGTTATCTCATAAATGTGTAAAACGTCCCTCAGGAAACTACTTTGAAAATTACTTTAAAAAATACATTCTTCTTTTCACAAATTCTTATTCAACATGCAATGCAAAAGTTTTATTCTGTTCTACTAAGTAGCCAAGGTACAGTAACAATTGTATTTATGCTTCCCGATGCAGTGGCTCATGCCTGTAATCCCAGCACTTTGGGAGGCTGAGGCAGAAGGATTGCTTGAGTCCAGGAGGTCGAGACCAGCCTGGGCAATATGGCAAAACTCTGTCTCTACAAAAAATACAAAAATTAGCCGAGTGTGGTGGTATGTAACTGTAGTCCCATCTACTGGAGAGGCTGAGATGGGAGGATTGCTTCAACTGGGGAGGCAGAGGCTGCAGTGAGCCAAGATTGCCCCACTGCACTTCAACCTGGGTGACAGAGTGAAACCTTGTCTTAAAAAAAAAAAATAAGTATTTATGTATTACTCACAGCTGTTACAGTAGCTTCTATGGTAATAATGATTTTTAAAAATTAAGCTCATAGTAGTTAATAATAGCCCACAAAATTATTCATTCCCTGGAGCATGAATGAATTTCATCATTCATCTTAAATAATGCTTGGATTTGAGTAGAACACTATCTTTCTAGGTTGACCCAAATGTTGAAACATCAGTAGTAAAAAAACACACTAGAAAAATTTTCTTCCAGGTAAAAATGCTACACATGAAGGCTTTTTAAAAAAAAATTTTTAATGGGTATGTTGTGATAAATTAAGCATTCCAAAACAAAGCATTTAATAAAAAGTGGTTTAGTGTAGATAGTCACTATCCAAAGTGACCCTGTCCCTAGACATATTTCACTCTATCCTATAGAATATTTGACGAATCAGAACCTGAAATAATTATGAAAGCTTTAGATTCTATTCACGAGGCCAGAATAGTAAATAACATAATTTTGCACCATTTCAATTGACAGTGATTTTGGAATGGCAACGTATTGAGCAAGCAAACATGAATGAGAAAAATGTCCATCTTCTGCTGCTCATATCTGAGTGCAGTAGACATAAAAATGTGTGACAGCATGATCAAGAATACTTCTTTCCTCCATGCTCTGAGTTGATGTTACTATAAATACCTAATTCTACAAAATGGACCCATTTATGATATAGAGGCAAAAGCCAATCTCTTTCTAAAGTGTTTTATTTCCCTTTGTAGAGATCCTTCAAATTATTCCATTTTGAGACTTGGCTGGGTCTAAATGTTACCACCTAATATATAATCACATCGACAAATTACTTTTCACTCTTTTATGGGCAATGCTCTGAAAATTATAAATATTGATTCTCACCTGAGGTATTTATACAGAATCATTGAAAGAGAAAAATAAAATGATTCTCGACAGAGATTATGCTATGTTTGTTCAATCAGGTTTATTTGAGCACAATGGGTGACATTTTTGCAGTTATGACTCACTGCTTGCTATATTTTAAAAAATCAATCAAATACGTGTAATTTAATCAGGTATAGGTTTGTAAACAGTAAAAAGGCAAAAGAGGGAAGCATATAAATCAATGCATTTAAAAGTAGTCTTCACACAGCATATTTCATAACTCAGCCTATAAAATCATTTTTCCAGGACAAGTGAAAATTTCTGTAAAATGCTCAACAACCAAAGGCCAAGAAAAGCCCAAATGGCTTAATTCCAAAGTTTGTATGTTTTTCCGAGTAATCACAGGGTTTTATCTTTTCTATAGCCTTATTCCCCATGTATTCTTTCATAGAAAATGCTCTAGTATTTGGTGTAAAGCATTTTTTCTACATCAATATCATAAGGACATTATCCAGTGTTTTATTCTGAATTTTTGAAGCATTTGCTTTTCACATCAAGGTTTTAAGTTCACCTGGAGTTTAATTAATTGTGCATCATGGAGAATTCTATTTGTTTTTTTCTCCTGTATTGACAACTGTGACAATATTGCTATTTGATACCGCAATATCTATTCTTTTCCATCCATATATGTTTGCATATAAACAGATCTTTCATTTGTTCAGGATGATCGACGCTTATAGTATGATATACACTCCTCTGCAAACTCTTTTAACACTTAGCAATAGCTATGGGATGCATTTCGGAAAAACGCAATGAGGGTTCAAGTCAGCTGGAATAAAACTACTTCGCTCCTACAAGAAGGATCATTCATATGTGTGACCTGCTCTCCTCTTTCGTCCTAGCTGTAGTGAGAATATTATTTATACAGAGCTTCTTGGAGCCATAAGCCTGCAATCCTAGGTTTCATAATAATAAAGAGGAAAACTGCAAAATTTATGATACAGGGTGACTTTCTTGAGCACTTCGTGTTCCATACCTTTACGCTTATTATTATGTAACAAAAATAAAGTGTCATTTGATTAAGCCATTGATATAGATAGCTGTCAAGTGTAGCCAAGAGCAATTATTACAAAAATTGTCATTTTATCATTATTTATTTTGTATGTAACATGTTCTTGTGACAGCTGTTTATAATGCAAACTTTGCAATATGAAAATTGCCATGTTCCATCTATCTGCATCTAAATAAATCTCTGTAGTTTACAGAGATTTATTTAGATGCAAATAGCATCTTCACCTTGCCTAGATTCTCTGAAAAAGAATCTAGGCAAGGTGAATAAAATAAGTCTCTCTAAACTACAGAGATTTATTTTATTCACCTTGCCTAGATTCCACAGTCACCACTGTATAAGTCTGGGTATTCAAGGAGAAAATCCATAATAATTATTCTGAATTGTACTCCAAAATGCTGTTGGACATTTTTGGCTTGGTATATTCCCATACACATTTTGGGGAGAAGTTTGTCAGTTCAAGAAAATATAGTTAACTATGTCAGAATTTTAAAGTCAATTCAGTGAAAATTTTTCATCTTCTAATCAAATTTGAGGGAAAATTGACATATGTATACTTTTGATGCCAATCTGTATCAAATGCTGACATACCTCAATTTATTTCAATTTTCTGTTATGTTTCTTTTTAAACTTTTGTTCTTTTGCATATAAAGTTCTTGTTCATTTTTAAAGTCTCATTTAAAGTTCTTAGTTAAGAACTTACAGATTTAGTGCAATTGTAATTAGGATTTCCAAATAAATAATAGTCATATTTGCATTTGATAGCTGATGGTGTAAATTAATGGCAGTAATGTGTGTTCTTTGATCTTTCATTGAGCATACATTAAAAAATTAACACATTATTTTATTCATGAATATATCTATGTAAAAGTTATGTCGTCTGCACCATCTGCCAATAATAAGTGTTTCTTTCCTTTTCTCTTATTTTGTACTTAAAGGACTTCCAATTTAATGTTAAATAAAATTGTCATAGTGGAGACATTTGTCTTGTTATGGATTTAAAGGGGATGTTCCTAATATTTCACCACTAATACCAATATTTCCTTCAATATTTTGTTGGATCTCTTTTGTCAATAAAGTTCCTTTATCTTTCAAATTTTATAAGCTCATTGTGTAGCATGATGTCACTATGTATCAACTAATTTCCTCTATCTCTTGAAAAAAATAAGGCCTTTCTATTTTAATCTGTTAATTGGATACATTGATTCTGCTGATTTTTGCAGTGTTGTATCATGTTTGCAAGTTTGTTTCATTGAAGTTATTGCCATTATTATCTGACTTAATTTGCTCAACTTTGCAGCATGTTTGTTTCTATGTCAATAAGGATAATCAGTCTGTGTATTTTCCCTCACTGGCACTCCTGTTTTGGAATTTGATAGGATGTTGACTTTATGGATACAAGGCTCCTGCACGTCCCTTGACTTGGCCGTGGTGAGATTAGCAGATGTGATGCAACAGACATGTGAAACGGCTGTGCTCATTTGGGGCTAATTTGCTGGTCTACCTTTGGCTAAGCCATTTGGAAATCCTGGGCAAGACTGACTGAAAGTAAGAGATAAGAGAAACAACTTAGTTGCCCCATGAATCCCAGCCAAGACTATGGTATGCATCCCAGCAACTATGGTTGCTGAATGATTGAAAGCTGATTCCCAGATGGGTGAGAGAGCCCCGGCAGGATGGAAAGCCACCTAGAACGAACAACTTGCACTACTGTGGTCTGCTACTGGATGTTCTGGGACTTTAACCCCCCCCCCGCCAAGTAACTGAACCAGGAAATATCCTGTAGTAAATTATATTTTCTACAAGACTGCTTGTTTTATAAAATTTTCAAATTGATTGACCATATCCTAATGTTCTTTATATTTTTATATGTTATATCAATTTGAAGTAAGAGCCTTGTAATATATTCTCAGAAACATTTACTTGTGTTTCCTGTCTTTATTCTGAAAAAAAAAAAAAAAAAATTGCCTGCAGCGGCTCACACCTGTAATTCCCAGCACTTTGGGAGGCTGAGGTGGGAGGATGGTTTGAGGCCAGGAATTGGAGATCACCCCTGGGAAAAATAGCAAGACTGTCTCTACAATAAAACAAAAAACCATAAGTTTGTCCTAAAAGTCACTGAAGAATTTATAACATATTGCTTTGTCTATTTTTAGATATAATTTAATATAATGTTATTTTATATAAAATAATAAATTTTTTTATGTTTATTATGAATCTTTAGGTTGAGAAAAAGAAGAAGAAAACAAGGAATTTATCATATAGGTATCAAAAAATGAATACTGTTTTAAGAAGACCATATTTTAAACAAAGTATAAAAGATAACAATAAGTTAAAAATTATTTTTCAAAATGATCATTTTTACAAATTGAAAACCTATTTTGACAAAAATGTTTCTGTTAAAAAATAACTTTGAAAAACTAGAATTGAAAGGAAATAATCCCTACTCTTCTCTCAACTCTGGGTTATTACTGGAACATGATAAAATTAGTAGTTAAGGTGCAGTACAGTCTTTTGCTTTACCAAGAATGAAAAAAGAGAAAAGAAAAATGAAAGAGAAAATAATAAAGGAAAGAAAGAAGAAAAGATGAAAAAAAGAAAGAATAGAAGTTGAATTACATATAATAAAATAAAAACAAACATCAGGCCTGCTGATAAAGTGCTCGTATTTGCCAGTGGGAAAATCCTTATTTTTACAATGTTTTCAGCAGGATGTATCAGCAGAATATACTAGAATTACTCAGGTAAATTAACTTTGAACCTATGGATTTGTGGGACAGTATTACCTGGAAAATATTGCCTATGCCACGTAATTCATGCAGTATAATGATGTTTCAGAACAAAATAGTCAACTTTTTCTTTTATCAGGTCTAGACATAATTTAGTTAAACATCTGGACAGAGTGGGTTCCAAGCAGCTAAACAGAGACCTAAGCAGAGATGTCAGTTTTCTGATACACATTGATCCTTTCTGTGCATATACTTGAATCTAGAAATCATCATCAAAATTTTATGCTGGGGAAGATCTCCAATTTTAATATAGATAAAATAAATAGATAGATAGATAGACATAGATATATAGATAGGCAGAGAGATAGATGGGATGGATAGATTAGATGGATGGTTAGGTAGATAGGTAGGTAGGTAGATAGATAGATAGCCAGACAGATAAATAGATGAGTGATTTCTACTGTCACTTGTTTAGCAAATGAGATATGTAGGATTTTACTAACATTTAAACATAAGTGGTTCATAGACATTTTTTATTTATTTCTAATTCTGTTACTTCACCATCAGAAGAAACAGTATATTTGACCATTCTTTATGTTTTTGTTTGTTTGCTTGTTTTTGTTTTTGAGATTTCCTTCAGAATTGGAGTTAATAGATTTAGAAAATAAAAATACAAGATGCCTAATTAAATTTGAATTTCAGTTAAACTGCAAATAATTTCTTTGTATAAGTGTGCCTAATGCAATATTCTGGGCACAGGTTTACTATAATTTGTTTGTTAACTTAAATTAAACTGAGTGTACTGTCTTTTCTCTGGCAACCTTTTTCTGAACAAATCAAAAGGTTGATTTTGAGAAATGTTCTATGAATGCTTAAGAAAAGCAAGTAATGTTCTTATAGTTGAATGCAGGTTTGTAAACAGTTCTATAAGACCATAGAAGCACATCGATGACAATAGTTAGCATAATTTACATCTTCTTGATTTTTACTTATTTTTATCAACTTTACTCATTTCCGGAAGAGGTAGAATAAACACTTTCATCACAGTTGTTAAATTGCCAGGTTGCAATTCAGTATGTTTGCTTACTTTAATTTAATATAATAAGTTAGGACAGGCAAGTCCAGAAATGATGTCTTTTCTTATTGAATTATTTTGTTAAATGTTTTTTTCTCTTCCTTGTTTTGTCCATCAAATAAATAAACTTATCTTAATTTTTAATTACCCAGATTCAGAATGTTAAGTTATAAAACGTTTTGTAGAGAGAACAGAAATATGCTGTTTATTAGTTGTTGACGTCAGAGCTTGCAAGATATTATTCAATATTTCCAACCAATCCGAACCCTTTGATGTGCTCTAAACACATTCCACACTTCTAGTTCATTCACCTCTTGCTATTTCTTCAGGCTTTATGTTGCTCCCTCCATTTGAATGTTCACATGTTGAAATTTCATGACCTTTCTATTCAGTTAAGTGTCATGTCCACCATCAGTGTACTTTTAAAATATGTGTGTAGTTTAAATAAAATGTTGAGCTACACATATAAAATATAGATGAGACATAATCCTAGATACACGCCTGACACACACAGCATTGCTTTATATCTTCATTAGGGAGTTATAAGAATAAAGTGTTCATACATATTTACACTTCTTTTTAACCCTTCAATAAATTTGGTTTTTGATCAAAATATACATCATCTCCCTTTCTTGTTCCTCCTATTTTGTGACTCTTGAAATTGTCAGAATGATAAGCATGTATTAAATGTTATATAAACCCTCCATTAGAACCAAAAATTTCTGTAGATATTGTCTCCCTTAACTTTATAATTTATACATACCCTGTTAGACATTTTCATAACAGGTGTCCTACTCATATATGTAATCAAGATTGAGAGAACCTCTCCTATCCCACGCCACGCCCCATTTATTTTTGTCTTTAAACTCATATAAATCCTGACTACCCAGATACCCATTTTAGACACATAAAGCTTCACAAAAGTGCTGCATTAACTAGAAAATTTAAACACACACACACACACACACACACACACACACACACACACACGCCAGGTATTTCAGACTGAGGATTTTAATATAGGGACTTGGTTTTAAAAAAACAGCGTTAGGTTGGGCACAGTGGCTAAAGCCTGTAATATCAGCATTTTGGAAGGCTGAGGCAGGAGGATCACCCGAGCCCAGGAGTTTGACACCAGCCTGGGCAACATAGCTAGACCTTGTCTCTACAAAAAATAAAATTGGTTGGGCATGGTGATGTGTGCCTGTGGTCCCAGCTACTCAGGGGGCTTAGGCGGGATGATCACTTGAGCATGGGTGGTGAAGTCTACCATGAGCCATGATTGCACCACTGCACGCCAGCCTGGGCAACAGAGTGAGACCCTGTCTCAAAAAATAAAAATTAAGATTAAGGTTAGAAATGCCAGGGAAGGCTAGCCACAGTGGCTCACACCTGTAATCCCAGCACTTTGGGAGGCCGAGGTGGGCTGATCACAACTTCAGGAGTTTGAGACCAGCCTGTCTAATATGGTGAAATCCTCTCTATAAAAATACAAAAGTTCGCCAGGCATGGTGATGCATGCCTGTAATCCCAGCTACTTTGGGAGGCCAAGGAAGGAGAATAGCTTGAACCCAGGAGATGCAGGTTGCAGTGAGCTGAGATGACACCACTACACTCCAGCCTGGGTGACACAGCAAGACTCCATCTCA
>NW_016108038.1:85796-96358 GCF_001604975.1 Cebus imitator | reverse complement strand
AAAAAAAAAAAAAAATGCCAGGGAAGGGAAGAAGGGAAATGGTGTAAGTGAGGAAGGTGATATCTTCCAAATAAGGAAGTTTCTATCAACTCTGGGCTGAATTCCCAAGCTCTAACCTTGCTCTTGCAAAGTCCACAATTGCCTGCCCAGCTACTACAAAAGACTGCCAGCCACTGGCATGACAGCATGCCCATACAGTAATCTCTCTTCCTTCTGTTTTCTGATTCCTCTGCCATTGAGACAGAATCTACCAGGAAGACAGCTGGCAAAGACATCTGGGAAATGTAGTTTGCTGACTGCTAGCCTCAGTGTTACAGAAGGGAGTTTAGAAAAGTTGGCCTGACCAGGGACAAAACTAGATAACAGAATAACCAGAACTGGCTATTAGATATATATCCATGTACACATTAAAACATGAAAGCACATGTGATGACAATCCATTCTTATTATGTCATTGGAGGATCCTTTGCCATTGCACAAAACTAAACAATCACCATTTCCTGATCCAATTTGGTTCAAGGAAGTCTTCGTTTTCTTATTCTTGACTACGTAAGTAGACTCCTGGAACATCACGCTAAATTTTTACTTTCTTCCTGTAACCTTTGTTACTCTTCCAGGAATGATATAGTAACAATACATTTGTATTGAAAGCTTAGCAATTTTCAAGAAACACATTTGTTCAAAATTTGGCAGAATTATTTGCAAAACTAACACATAAGATACTATTTTGTTTTTATCAGTTATTCTTTGTCTGTGTTCTATTGTTTTTCAGGTTTTTGCATGAAGTCGGGCAGGAGGCTTAAAGGCATATCCAGGCAAGTAAAGTTTCTATTTTCTTCTCTGGATATTGAAATAAAATAATTACCATAGGATGTCTTGAAGGGGAATTTCATAACCTTACGGCTCTTTCTCTTAACTGAAGTTATCCTTTACTTGTGCTTTTTCATGTGACTTTAACGAGCAGAAACTTTGAATTTAAGGAGCCAGTTCTGAAAAACTCAATGCAGTTGGCCATCACTCAAAACTTTTAGTAACATACCCTGAATCTGATTATATCTTCATATTAATAAGTTTGCAATTTGTTTTCTAATTAAAAAATAATAGAACCAAAGAATAAATTTATATTCCTAATTGGAAAGGTCATTGCATGTTTTAGCACAGATGGCATTATAACTTTTTTTGAAATTACTATAACAACAAATTTTCTCTTCAGAAGTCTAATCACTTTTAAAAAATCAAAATCACTAATTGGAGTTCCTGACATGTGGTTTACATTTCCCTTGATAGTGACAATTTAGACTTGTTCCCAATGATTTTGAACAGCTGGGGGAACAGCATTTCTGGTATACCTTTTTCCTACATTTAGGTTTCAACTTATCCAATAGTCTTTTCATTTATGTTTGTATTATGCACTGTAGCATGCACCTATTAGAATTAAGATGTTAAACTGTGCACACTACAAGAAAATTAAAAGAGAACATATATAAGTAACATTTCTCTTCAATGGATGGTTGCAGCTGTTGAGAGCATTTTACTCATTTGTCTTGACTATGAGTTGAATTCTTACCAACGTTCCCACAAGGCATGATTCCTACACAGGACAATGCTTATAGCAATAGTATTCTTATTTCTGAAACTCTATGCTCTCATTACTTTACATATCAGTTAAACCTTAAGACACCTGGAGTTTTAGATTTGATGTTATTGGATACTGAAGATCATCCAACATGATGATAGAATATTTTTTTGTGTGTGTCCCAATAACTAGTCCTGAGCTTTGTTCTGGAATTCAATAAGGTATACTGAAAACAGTTTGGTCCTTTTTGAGTAATGCATATTAGGTGGTACCAGAGCAGCACTTAATCTAGGCAAAACCAAAAAAACTTGTAAAGATGCTAGACCTTTCCACCTACTTCACCTAATCCCATTGACTTGTGAACTGTTAAACTCGTCTAGCTGGTGAAAAGTTGCACTATTCCCAGATGTGGGTAAGCACAAAAAAATCCCTGCTCTGACTCATTCAGTTGATTCTTTCCTGCCCTCAGGGAGCTTCCCAATACACTCTTTTGATGAATAATGAGTGGTACCCATGGTAGGTCTCTACATTCCCTTCCCTTCTTCAAGACTCTTTCCTGCAAATCATGGCCATATTTTTCTTTGATTCTAATTCTCTGACTCTGATTCTTAGATTCTGAGTTTCATCTCCTTGATCGAGTTTCACTGGGCTTCCTCTGAAATCCACTTCCATATGCAGTAGCCTGCAAACTGTCTCCTGATTGTGAGCTTGGGACAATTGTGGGGTTCATCTCCTTGTTTTGCCCATCTCTCATTGACTTTTGCTCACTGTCTTGAAAAGTGTTGTTTTTGTTTTATATTTTAAACATATATATATATATATATAGTTATTTATTTATTTACTTTAAATAATAGGTTATTAAAATTTTAATTCCAAATCAATCTATTGGGTTTTCCTCTCACTTCTGTCTGGCATGTTCATCCCAGAGAAGTAAGATTTGTAAGATACAAGTGGAAAACAATTTTTTTCATTTCCTTCGTGGTGTGTTTCAATTCTTCTTCAACCCTATTCAAAAGGCAGTTTTTCTCAGATAATGAAATCTCCTCTCTTTATTGAAATCTCAAGGGTTGTTTATGTTATTTCAAAACAACATGAATGTCCAGGTGCATATAATAGTCAACTCTAGAAGTCTATTCATTTTTATGCTAAAATGGTCATAAATTATAATTTGCAGTATTTGTTTTTAATGAAGGAAGTTTCCCCACAGAAGCAAAAGTGCCTTCACCCAAATAAGTTGTAATGTTTCTGCTGTCTACCCCCCAATCTCTAAGCTTCTACCCTTCTTTAAGTATTCTTCACCATGGCAATCATTTGTTTTCTTCATTTGGTTAATTTTCTTATGCATTATAATTCTCTCATTAGAGTAAGTTGGGATAAAAGTGCTATATATTTCTACTCTTTATACTTCAAGTAGGAAAAAAGCTGGCGTAATACCATGAGTCTTTAAAATATACTTGAGTGAATTGTGTGAATCATATAAATTATGCAATTATATTTTAGTGCACAAAGTTATCCTGTACTTTTAATTTGACTTAAGATAAATATAGCACCATTCTATGAAGATGGGAAGACATTCTCAACTATTTTAATTAGAAATATTACCATAGCATGATATTGATTACTAAGTACAGCATGAGTAAATTCCATTTTACCTATCTTAAGTATAGCTGTGACACCACTTCTGATAAGTCTATTATAATGTCTCCAATGTAAACATAGTGTTTCCCAATTTCATATTAGTACTTCTAGTCATAATCAAATCAAAACTCTACTCACAATTAATCAAATTATTTGATCAATATACCAAAATATCCCCCTGATATAACAATCTGTACTCATGATTCCAAAACAATCTTAATGCTTATTAAGGAGAAGCAATTGACATAATTGGTTTAAATTTAAAAATCAGAATGATGTATAGCTTGCTCTGAAATTTATATTTGAAGCAGATATACATTTAACTCCAATTTTAAATTGTGCATTAGAAGAAGTAGAAATAATACTTTTTAAAAAGTACATGAGACAACCTAATTCTAGCTCTTAGCAAAATCCTAAATACTACCTACAATTGTGAAATCCAGACAAAATTTTAATAATTTTGATTTCTCTCTAGTGATAGTAAATATCTCTGGTTTTGATATTTTATAATGTAATTTAGTGAATTTACAAATTAAATACCCATTGTGTTCAGTATAGATGTACTTACAATATGCTTCATAGAAATGCATTGTATGCCAACGCTTTATAAATCCCCTTTGCATGGTTTATGACTGGAGCATCTTCTATGATTTCACTAGAAGCACCTTTAAATAGAACCTTTAAATAGAACAGTGAGTTTGATGGTGCACACCAAAGGTAAAGTTCTAAGCTCCCCAACTAATTGAATGGTCCCTGCTTGGACAAGGGCATTCCAAAGTAAACCTAAAGAATCTAGTTTGGACCATGATGGGAATGGAAGGTCAGACATGCCTCGTTATACCTTCCTCCCATTGGAATTCAGACACAGCTGACCAACATTCATATTAAAACAGAGACCTTAAGGCTGATAAAACAGACCCTTTATAAGTTGTAATGTGGCTCTGGTCTCTACCCCCAATCTCTAAGCTTCTACTCTACTCCATCATGTGTGATGGTTAATACTGAGTGTCAACTTGATTAGATTGAAGATGCAAAGTATTGTTCTTGGGTGTGTCTGTGAGGGTGTTGCCAAAGGAGATGAACAATTGAATCAGTGGACTGGGAAAGGTAGAACCACCCTGAATCTGGTGGGCACCATCTAATCAGCTACCAGTGTGGCTAGAATAAAAACAGGCAGAAGAACATGGAAGGACTAGACTGGCTGAGTCTTCTGGTCTTCATCTTTCTCCTGTGCTGGATGCTTCCTGCCCTTGAACATTGGACTCCAAGTTCTTCAGCTTTTGGACTCTTAGACCTACACCAGTGGTTTACCAGGGTCTCTTGGACCTCTGACCACAGACTGAAGGCTGCACTGTTGGCTCTCATACTTTCCAGATTTTTGGACTCAGCTTGAAGATGTCCTATCATGGGTCTTCACTTTGTGATCATGTCAGTCAATGCTCCTTAATAAACTAATAAACTCCCCTTTTTATGTACATCTATCTTATTCATCCTGTCCCTTTAGAGAACCGTGACTAATATAACATAGCAATTGTTTTTTTCTTCACTTGGTTAAATTACCTCTGATGTAGTAAGATACATCACATGACAGATAGCAGACACTAAAAGAAATAAAAGTATTTTACCCCAAAATATTTTTGATGTATTTTAAAATAGCCCTGCGAAGCTGTCTCTTGTGGAGAAAATCTACATTTTGTAGAGAATCCCCTTCCTTTTCCAGGTGTCTTCCTTCCTTAAACGGGAGAGTTTAAAAGTATGCCACCTTTTAAAGTCTTTTAAGAAATATTTACCATCTATTCTCTCTGAAGCCTGCTACCAGGAGGCTTCATCTGTATAATAAGAACCTTGATCTCTATAACCCCTTATCTTGACCCAGACACTCCTTTCTATTGATTCTGGGTCTTTAAATAATAAGTTTTTCAACGAATTGAGGATCAGAAAATTTTGAGATCACCCTATGATGTGGAGACCTCTGACCACCAATTTGAGTTGTCTCATCTTCCCAAATGAAACCAATATACATCTTACATGTATGGATCAATGTCTGTCTGTAACTTTTGTCCCTTTAAAAATGTGTGAAATCAAGCTGTAACCCAACCACCTTGGGTACATGTGCTCAGTACCTCCTGAGGCTCTGTCATGGGCGTGTCCTTAACTTTGGCAAAATAAACTCCTAAATTGATTGAGGCTTGTCTCAGGTAGTTTTTGGTCTTACAATGTGAAAGTGATATTGCCATGTGGTTCACTAAGAGTGCCTTGCTAATGCAATATGTAAATTTAAAAAGGGTTAACAGATCTGCAAATCACTATGTCCTTATGAGAGATTACATGTTAGAAACTGCAAATTATATTCAATTCAGTTTTTCATAAAAAGATACCATTAACTGATAGCAGGGGGCCATCTTTTACAGTTATCAAGCATAGGTGCCAAATCTCTCCTGGCAGTGTCCAATTTTCAGGAATTTACAGCTGTTCCCTTGACATCCTGCACAGTTCATTAAAGTCTCATGATGTCTCATTTACTTTATTCTAATGTCTCTACTATTCAGAATTTATTAAGAAGAAATATAACACAGTTTCTTTTTGTTGTTTTGCTGTTTGTTTTTTGAGAGAGGGTCTCACTCTGCCACCCAGACTGGAGTGCAATGGTGCAATCGTGGCTCTATGTAGCCTCGATATCCTGGGCTCAAGCACTCTTCCAGCCTCAGCCCCCCGAGTAACTGGAACTATAGACATGTACCACCATGCCCAACTAATTTTTATGTTTTTTGTGGAGAATGGGTTTCGCCATGTTGCCCAGACTGGTTCTGAACTCCTGGGCTCAAGTGGTATGTTTGCCTCAGCCTCCCAAAGTGCTGGGATTAAAGGCATGAGCCACCACACCTGGCCAGACAGTATTTTAAAATAGAAACCCTTCAACATATTCATCAGTGTCTGAATCATGGTATGTAGTGTTTTCTATCCTATCCCTTTGTATAAACGTTGATGTTCTTGAATAAATTCTGATGCCCTAATCACTTCTTGCTCTTCCTGTTTCAAACCACAGCCTTGGGCATTTATAAGTATTTAAATACATCTAAGTTTTAAAAATATGGATCAATAAAACAAGTTTTGAAACAAATGGTTAAATGTTTAGATGAAATTTAAAATGGGTAACTATACTATAGCTTCTATAAAATTATCTTAGTGCTGTAGCATGAAATTTTATTCTTAAAATACTCATTTTCCTGGAACAAACACAAACTCTAAAAAAAAGAGGGTTTACTTTGTGCCTAAGATTAAGAATTATATTTGATTCTTTCTCTGGCTTTGAACAGAAGCCAATTTTGAAGTAAATTAATAGCTACCTTTTAGTCCTAGTATAACCAGATGCTTGTAGTGAGCGGATATAGTAAACATTGGGAACTTAAAGGAATGATGTCTGAAACCCAGGATTTTAAAGTAGAGTTTGGAAAGAAAAAAGAGTTAGAATACCTACTATGGTGAGAACGAGCGGAAAAGATTTGGAGAAAGAATGTCTTTTGACAAGAATAGCTATCTGCTTTTCTTTTTATTTGAATTATTGTAAGTATACTGGAAGAGACAATGTCATCCAAGAAAATGGAAACACATAATATCATGCCACTGACAAACTATTCAGTTAGATTAAAAAAAAGGATGGATTTCAATTAAACCAGGTCAGAAAATATAATCATTTAGAAAAATGAATACCTCGGAAATATTTTAAAAATAAATAACAAGAAGAGGTTCAAAAACCATATTTCTAACAAATCTAAAAAAGTGACATGAAAATAATATATTATAAACAACATGCAGAAAATATAAAATATGTAGTGATAAATGTAGTTTATGAGAATAATCCTCAGTTATATAGTTTGAGCAAAATAAAAGATTTTAATAATCCAAAATTATGGAATAAAACATTTGGATTTCAAATCATAGCAAATGTAAGCAAAAGGAAAAGGTAAGTAGGTTTGTGAGTAATACAACCAATATGCATATGAACAAATAAAGAGGAAAACTCTTCCTAAATAGTTATTTTGCATCCATAGAATATGTGTGAAAGAAGTTTGTATGAAAGGTTATAAAGTTAATAAATCCAAATATATACTTACTAAGCTTAAATTTTGAAACTAGAATATAATAATAAAAGACAGTCAAGGTCTTAATTGCTTACAGATTAAACAACATTTCCCTGAATATTCACTGGATCAAAGTGCTTACAATAAACTCCTCTGAGTGTTAGAATACAAAGATGCATAATTCACACTGAATGCTAAAATATACACTAAAATGAGATTATACAGATGCAAATTTTATGAATGACATTTTATTAAAGACAACTTTTGAACATGAGGAATGAATAGTCACTTTAAAAAATTATAAAATAAGGTTATGGGAACGCAGTATTGGTTCAGGTAAAAATGACAAAACATTGTATAGAAAATAAGAAATGGTAGCAATGATGTATAATTGCAAATGCTGCTTCTTTGAAAAAAATCAGGGAAGTCACTTATAACACAGACTGAGGAATAAGGAGAAAGTGGACAAAGCAGTGCAGTGTTAGAAATACAAAGAAAAAATAAGCACAAATAAAGAAGAGTTTCAACACAATGTAGAAAGAAGATTATAACTACCAATTAACCTAAAAGATTTTCAATATTTTTTATTGATTTTCATTGCAAAGTGTTTCATAACTAGAGTATCAAAGCTAAATTATACATGATTCCTTTACAAAACAAGCGCACAAAACCACAGAATTTTAATTCTATTTAAAGGGAGTTCCCTGATCCATTTAATTAAATCATTATAAATTACTACCAAACCCCAATCAAGATAACAATAAAAGAACCACAGCTTGGCTGGGCACGGTGGCTCACACCTGTAATCCTAGCACTTTGGGAGGCCGAGGCGGGTGGATCATGAGGTCAGGAGGTCGAGACAATACTGGCCATGGTGAAACCCCATCTCCACTAAAATACAAAAAATTAGCCGGGTGTGGTGGGCGCCTGTAGTCCCAGCTACTCAGGAGGCTGAGGCAAGAGAATCACTTGAATCCAGGAGATAGAGGTTGCAGTGAGTGGAGATTGTGCCACTGCACTCCAGCCTGGTGAAAGAGCAAGACTCTGTCTCAAAAAAAAATAAAATAAAATAAAGAAAGAAAGAACTACAGATCAATAATTAATCTATATTTCTGAAAACATTTTAATAAATCACAATCAACAAGTCAACAATATGGTTATAAAGCAATACAATATTGTCCAAATAGAGGGTATTAACAGAAATAATGTGCTTCATTTACATAAATGGTTCTATCAACACAATTGTGGAGAAAGAACAACACATCATTACCTGTAATTCACTTTGGGAGGTTGAGGTAGAAGAATCGCTTAAGCCCTGGAGTTTGAGACCAGCCTGGGCAATGTAGAGAAACTCTGTCTCTGCCCAAAATATAAAAATTAGCTGGGCATGGTGACATGCACCTATAGTAACAAGTAGTCTTATAGTCCCAGTAGCTGTCTCAGCTACTCAGGAAGCTGAGGCAGGAGGATCACTGGCATTCATAAGGTGGAGGCTGCAGTGAGTTGTGATCATGCCAATACACTCCAGCCTGGATGACAGAGCCACATTCTGTCTCAAAAAATAAGTAAATAAAATAAGAGAAAAGAAACTAATAAAGCAACCGATACAATTGAAGATGAAATGTTAAAAATCTCTGTAAAGTTGAAAAATGAGAAATTACACACAGTAAAAGGTTGTAGCAATATCTATTAAATACAGGTAAAACATATAGATGTCCTTTCTTGCCATCATCTTTTAAGATACTCAAACATTTTTTTAAAACTTACTATGTATAGTGCTCCAAGGTTTTTAAAAACATTAATAAATGATTTTAGAAAGTGGCAAAATTATCTTTAATTTAAAAGGGCATATATTTGTGTATATATGTGTTTATATTAACCTGTTAATGACAAAAATATGTAAAACATAAAAAGCACAAGAACAGCTCAAACAGCTCTTTAGCAGAGAACTTCGTCTCTACGAAAAATACAAAAATGCTAAAAAATACAAAAATTAGCCAAGTGTGGTGGCACATACCTGTAATCCCAGCTACTTGGGAGGCTGAGGAGGGTGGATTGCTTGAGCCCATGAGGAGCAGGTTGCAGTGAGTGAAGCAACAAAGCAAAACCCTGTCTCAAAAAACAAATAAATAAGATAAATAAACCATCTCTTCTCATTGCATTCTACAATTTGCCTTGCATTCCTTCCTGTGGGAGATCCAAGAAGCCTCTGAATTTTTTTATTTTTTATAAAGAAAAAGAAATTTAAAAAATATATAACCATTCAACTTTTCAGCAAACAACCTTTTAGAGACAGTAATGAAACAGCCAACTCAGTTCTGCCACCCCTATAATCTCACCCTCTATATACGTGGAGGATGGGTGAGGAAGCACAATAGTTTTTAGGGAAGATACCCTTGCCAAACTGCACAAAAAAAGGTCTCCAGAGGTCCCGGCCATGTGTTCCATGAGAAAGCCAGCTTTAGGGCTCTGGCCACACAATTTTCATTCACAATCTAAAGAATTGTGAATGAAAACAATGGCTTTGCTGACAAAGACATTGTTCCTTCATTGTTCCTTCTTTGTTCCTTCTGTGTACAGGGGAACATAGAAGACAGAGAGGAAAGAGCAGAACACAGCATCTGCAGTCTCAGGTGGAAACCTGGAGGATACTGGGGCAGGAATAGGGAGGTTAAATTCTATAGGATGGTGTATTCACTTCCTAGGCTGCGCTAACAAAGTATTGTGATATACGTGGCTGAAAGCAAGGCTTATATCCTCTGACAGCTCTGGAGGCCAGATGTCTGAATTAAAGATGTTGGTAGGGTTGCTTCCTTCTGGAGGCTGCATGGGAGAATCTGTCCCTTGCCCCTCTCCTAGCTCCTGGTGACTGCTGGCAGTCCTTGGGATTCCTTGGCTTGTAGATGCATCACTTCAATCTCTGGCCCCAGCTTCCCATGACCATCTTTTCTCCGTGTGTCTGATCTAAACTTCTTCTCCTTATAAGACCCTCAACTTTTGGACTATGGGTCTACCGTCTCTAATGTGACCCCATCTTAGCTTGACTGCATCAGTCAGACCTACTTCAAAACAAGGCCACATTCATAGGTTGAGAAGTTTATGAGTTTAACATATTCCTCCTTCAATGCACATGCAAAAGTAAACATGTACATTGAGTTTAATTTAGACTAAGCTTCACTGCTGTAAATTAATTTTGCCAGAAACTAATAGAGTTAATCAAGCATGTCTTTTTTTTTTTTTTTTTTTTTTTTTTTTTTTTTTTTTTT
>NW_016108038.1:81091-85770 GCF_001604975.1 Cebus imitator | reverse complement strand
TTTATTTATTTACTTTTATTTATTTTTTTTTGAGACAGAGTGAGACTCTGTCTCCCAGGCTAGAGGGCACTGGCATGATCTCTGCTCACTGCAACCTCCACCTCTCGACTTCAAGTGATTCTCCTGCCTCAGCCAAAGTAGCTAGGATTACAGGCATGCACCATCATGCTTGGTTAATTTTTGTATTTTTAGCAGAGACGGAGTTTCATCATGCTGGCCAAGCTGGTCTTGAACTCCTGTCCTCCTTTATCTGCCCACCTTGGCCTCCCTAAGTACTGGGATTACAGGCATGAGCCACTATGCTGGGCCAGTCAAGCCAGGCCTTTATGGGATGGGAATGAATTATTTTGCCAGATCTAGTTAGAGGTGTGGCCAGAGAAAAGCTAACTCATCTTTGCACCTATAATATTCAGACTTCTCATAAAATGGTCAATTTATCTGTGTCTACATATTATGTTCCTCAAAAATTTCTTTCTCTTTTAGGTACAAACAGAGTCACTGAAGCTCAATAATTTGGATTCATGACAATTATAAAATGTCATGTGTATAGGTACAGAGCTTCTTTCACATTCTACCAATGGCAAAACTAAGCACAATTTAGGAGGCATGTGAACACAAAAGGCTTAACGAGATATCCAAGTCATTTACTTCCTTAATGGGACTCCCTTTTCAGGCTTCCAAAACATCAGATGTAGTTGCAACCCCGTGTGGCATTCTTTAATGATATTTAAATTGGACTAATCAATATACGCATTTAACTTTTGTGTACAGCATATGAATGAAAGCCTATCTAGATTTTTGTGGTATGCGCTTGAAAGAGGTAAGTTTATTACACAGTAATAGATATTGCATTACTTTTTGAAATCTTTGCTTACAAAAACAAGCATTAGGAAAACACTCCTTATGCAATAAGTGGTGCTGGGATAACTGGCTAGCCCTATGCAGAGATGAAGCTGGACCCCTTTGTTACATCATACACAAAAATCAACTCAAGATGGATTAAACACTTAAATGTAAAACCCAAAACTGTAAAAACCCTGGAATCAACAACAGACGCTGGGGTGTACTTGAAAGGGGTGGGTGGGAGGAGGGTGATGAGCAGAAAAGATAAGCACCGGGGATTGAGCTTAATATCTGGGTGATGTAATAATCTGTACAACAAACCCCCATGACATGTGTATGTCTATGTAAAAAACCTTCATGTGTACCCCTAAACCTAAAATAGCATTTCTTTGGGTTTTGAATGTATCCTTAGATAATTCCATACAGAACATCTGCCAATGATTGTGCATGTAACTAACATGACACCTCTTATTGTTCAATGTTTTAGAATTTCAATATAATGAAAATAAAGAGAAATTATAAATCATAAACTGGGTGAATGTTTATTTTTTGTTGATGAATTCGCATGGTTTTCATAGGAAAGATTCTAAGAATGTGATTTAACTGTATCACAGACCCGATGAGAACTCAAAAATTGTTGTTGGTTTCTTAAGCTTCAGATAAGAAACAATTGAAGGCAGCACAGATGAATAAAAATGTGCATTGTTGGCTTAGAGTTTTCCTGAACAAGTCATTTTGCGATTTTCTTGAGTAGTTAAGTTAGATATTCAATCACCATCATCTCAAAGAAAGCACGGTTAGTGTTTTTGTGCTTCATTCTGGGTGACGAATTAAATCCCCTTGTCATGAACTCCTGGATCTTCATCTGCTATTACCAGTGTTTACAGAAAATGAGCATTTGAATCTCGTGTCTTTCTGGGTTAAGGGCCATTTTGTTTGAGAGAAGTACTGAAAGAAAGAGAAACAGGGCATCCACGTAGAGAACACTTAAATCCATCAATATCCTCTGTAAGTGTCTTGAGTCATTGTGAGGGTTCCCAAATCTGCTCAGTATACTTCATGAAAAGATCCTTTATCCTGGCCATGAAAAAACAGATGAGAAATGCAAGTGTAGAAATGTGAATGGCCCTAATCTATGAATGCTATAGCCTCCTACTTCCAGGTAAGACAAAGGTTCTTCAACTTTTGCCAGCCATTCATCAGAATTGCCTGGAAAACGTGCGGGAAAACACATTCCTGGATCCCATAACTAGCTTATCCATGAGATACAAGGACTTATGACAATATTTCCATGCTTTCTAAGATCAGAAAAAAAATTTTAATTTAAAAAAATCACAAGAAAAAAAAATTGAACTTTTAAGTCAAAGAAATGTTTGAATATAGAATAGTAACTTTTTTTTTTTTTTACCAACTCAGTCATAAAATATAGTATGTTTTCTTTTTCAATGGAGGAAGAAGCCCATGAAGGCTTTGATGTCCTTCCCACTGAGAGGAAAACAAATAAGCAAACAACAAAACAACAAAAATTCTCACTCACCACAATGCTGGTTTTCATGAGTCAACATAGTAATCTCCATGCTGTGGTCTCATGAAGCCCAAATTCTGCTCACCTCTTCCCATGCATTGCCAACTTGAAATTTGTCAGTGCTGCTATCCCTATCTCTAACTTTTGCAGATGTGACAGCCACAAGCATCATGCTTGGATGTCTTCATCACTCAGCATTAGCAGATCTAAGTGTCAGACAAAAGACAATGTACTCACAGAAATCCACAAATGCTGTTTCAGTATATTCCAATTAAGAAAGAATCAACTTTGTATGAGTAAATCTTATTTAGTGTAATATCAAGGGAACAGCATACATTACCAAGCCTCCAAGACACTAATTATTACCAAGCAAAATGCTGATAAATCTTATGTGTTGATTTTGAAGCAAGCCAAGGTTGATTTGTGAAAGAAGCAGTTAAATTTCAAAACAATCTTGAAATCTCAAATCCTGACATTTTCTTTAATTTTCATATATTGTATATAAATGCATACCTTTCTCTATTAAATTATTATTTTAAACATTAACAGTCCTATGCAGCACTTTGCAGCCTGAATTAACAGAATAATATTACAGACACATCAGAATGAAACAACAAAAAAATCTACAATTGTTGCTAAATTATCTGTGTGTTTAGTATTCATTTTAGAATGTGAAGTATTTTTCAAAAGAAAACACTTCAGCAATGAGGACAATTTAATGCTGATATTAAAATTATACAGTTTTTAAAAATGTCAACATAATAAAGTTGGTAACATAAATACTTCCTGAATGCATTGCTAAAGATTATCATTATTAAATTAGAACCTTATTGCTGTAAATTAAAACCAGCTTAGAATCCATTGATTTAGAGACTCTATAAAATACCATGAGACACTTAAATCTCATCTGAAAGCTCCCACTATAATCACAATTGATGATGAATACTAAAATCTAGTTTTCTAATTTATCAACTCATTACTTGTTTCTTGCTGTCCTATTAGATAATCCTGTTGAATTCTAGTGGACAACTTAAATTAGTAGCTTTTAAATCTGTAGTTAATATACCTTTTTAAAAAGTTAAATTGTAATGTAGTATGAAGAAAGCTATATTTTAAAGTGAATATAACTCCCGAGAAAATTCTAAAAATGCTTTATTAATATATAATATTAATATTAAATTTTTAATATAATTTTAGAAAAAAATAGGGATTTATAAAGTAACTATGTTGAAATCTGAAATCCTAAAGTTTTAATCTTCATATATTGTATATAAATTTATTTTTTAAATATAATAAAAATCATTAAAACCAGATTTTTAAAAATTAATTAATTAATTTATTTATTTATTATACTTTAAGTTCTGGGGTCCAGGTGCAGATCGTGCAGGTTTGTTGCATAGGTATACACGTGCCATGGTGGTGGTTTGCCCTGTCATCTACATTAGGTATTTCTCCTAATGCTATCCCTCCCCAGTCCCCCAACCCCCTGCTATTCCTCCCCTAGTCCCCCAACCCCCAAGCCCCAGTGTGTGATGTTCCCCTCTCTGTGTTCGTGTGCTCTCATTGTTCAACACCCAGTTATGAGTGAGAACATGTGGTGTTTGGTTTTCTGTTCTTGTGTCAGCTTGCTGAGATTTTTATGTACAAATAATGACACCTGATTAAGTTTCAATCTCCTTAATTTGCTGCATAAATCCAGTAGAAAGAAACAGTATATCTGTAGAATAGCAACTCTTCCTTCTGTAAGAACGCTGACACCAATTCATTCATTTCATTACATAATTATCTCCCCTAAAGAAAATGTAACCTGTACCAGAGCAAGGTATGGATGGTACATACTAAGTTCTCAATAAATATGTGCTCAGTGAAGTCATGAATGAATAAACTATAATTTGTTGATACATTACTAGTGAGATTCAAAGATAAATCAAATATGTTTGTTGAGTCTGATCATTACTTTTTTGCAATGCAAAATATTGCACTTTCCTCTTACTAGAATGTGGTAAGTTGGATTTAAACTGTGATTAAATTTCCTAAGCTTGTCTATATTATAAAACATTTAGGTAAGTTGTCCAATATTTACAATTCAATTTACAATAAAAACAAAAATTGAGCTTTGAGCTTTGCTACATTTCTATACAAACATCGCTAACCTAAAGTACCATTTAGAGAAGGTTTTCACAAATCAATGATTTACATTGAACAGTTTTTCTTTCTTTTCTTCCTTTCTCTTTCTTTCTCTCTTTCTCTCTGCCTTCTCCCCACTCATTCCCTCCTTCCTTCCTCTCTTCCTTTCTTTTTTTTTTTTTTT
>NW_016108038.1:77237-79857 GCF_001604975.1 Cebus imitator | reverse complement strand
TAACGGGATGATTACTTAACCAAATGCAGAAAAGAAAATACAGAGTAATGAAATAAAACAAAAAGTAGTTTAACTCCATGACTTGGTCTGGGTACGCCTTTGATACTGGTTTTTTAATTTCCCATTGGGCTGTTTTGAACTTGACTTAACACCTTCAAGAATGTCAGGGACGTTGGAGTTTATTTCAACTCAGCTGACTTAGGAATAAAGTACTAATGGTATGGTTGTCTATATGTTAAGAAAATAAGACACAATTCTGTGACTTGTTGATTTGAAAGGATCCATAATCTTGAGAAAAGCACTGAGTAGTGGTTCAGAAATCAAGTACTTGTTGGGCAGGCAATGTGCTTCATTCTAACGCCAGTGTATACGGTTGTAAACTTTGTTCAGTTTCTCTAATGCTAAGACCCTAATTTCTTCATAGGTAACATGAGCTAGTGATAAGGGTTATATGTGAAAGATTTAGCTCAGTGCTTGGCACAAATAGGTGAACAAAAGCAGCTCTAGTGATGGCTAAGAAAATAACCCAGATACAGTGGGTAGTAAACTTGTTTGGGGAGCATTTGGTAAGTTTGCCTTTAAAAGCAACTAAATAAAACACAGAAAAGCTGTGCAAGTACAAACTGAGAAGGAGAAGATGAGGGGCATTTGTTTAACTCCTTTCACTTTTGTGTGATGACTAATATCATTATTTAAATGTGACGTGAGAGTCAGGGTTATAAAAAGATCCATATACTTGCGTCTGAGAGGAAATAAGATAAAAAGATGAATTTGTATTTCTTTCTTGAGAATGCTGTAGCCCAGCTTTTCTTTTCATATTCAAACCGTGACTGAGATGGGGACTCTATAAAGAAAAATAACTTCAATTTCATGAAACTTATTGTCGTTGATCATCTCCATGGAGTGAGGGATTTAAACCCCTTTGGTAATTTTAATTGCTCAAGTTCCCAGGAGACCAAGCCCTCTCTGGAGTAGTGACAGAAGAATCTGAGCTGATTCTGTGCTGGTTTACAGGAGTCAATTAAAGAAAGCAATTACAGTTCCAAATGGTGTGAACATAGATTGACCTAATTTGATCTCTGTTAATCAGGTACATACACAACCCCATTTCCAGAACAAACTTCAATTGAGCAAGAAACATGAAATGAATCCTCTCAACTAAGTTCAACCAACAATAGACAAGGAAAAAAAAATCCAGTAGGCATTATTTAAAACTGTACTGATGATATATAAAATGTGTACTCAATCCATAAATCACAGTTTCCAATCTTTGTTCCTATTTTTATTTCCCATGGGTAGATGCTTTTATTATTGTTGTTCAACTAATAATTGTGCATTCAAATTAATTAATGGCATTACCTTAATTAATCTGCAATCCCATTTGTTAAGTAGAATGCCTCTTTTTGAAGAAGGAAAGGGAAACAGGCTGGGTGCGGTGGCTCACATCTGTAATCCCAGCATTTTGGGAGGACAAGGCAGATTGCTTGGGCTAAGGAGTTCGGCACATGCTGGGAAACATGGCAAAAACCCGTCTCTACAAAATATACAAAACAATTAGGATGACGTAGTGGTGCGCCTGTAGTCTCAGCTATTCTGGAGGCTGAAGGGAGAGAGTCTCTTGAGCCTAGGAGGTCAAGGCTGCAGTGAGGAGAGACTGCAGCACAGCATTACAGCCTAGGTGACAGAGCCAGACCCTGCCCCCAAAAACAAAACAAAACAAAAAATCCAAAAACACATTTTAAAAACAACTCTAAATTGTAAGGGGCCAGAATGATGCATGTATCAACAGCAACTATTTTAAATGGCAAATATTAAAGGAAATTTTAATGAAAGGAACAAGGAAGAGAATGCTTACTTTCAATGTTATTATATAACATGACCTTTGAGATTTTAGCAAATAGATTAAAGAACGAGTTAGCAGCATGAGCTGTATAAATGAACAGATACAGTTATTTCTGTTTTATTTCTGTTGATATAATCATATACATGAAAAACTGAGTAGCAAGAAAAAGTAGAAACTAGCATTAATATTAGCATTTGAAAAACTAGCTGGCTACAATTAATTACCTTAAAAACATAATATTTTTCTAGTCCTGTAATTAAGAGGAAAACAGAAGCTCAATAATGATTTATAGTAAGAAAATAATATAGTCATCAAGAGTCAAGAATAGTATCTAAGCATATGAAAAGATCACTTTTGATGAAAAATCTATCACTGAAATTGTTCATGTGTATAAATGCATGTTTGTGTGATTCCGTCCAATTCCAATAAAATGATTTTATTTCTAAATTGGGCAAAGTAACCTTAAAATGCATTGAGAACACAAATCACACAAATAGCCAAAATGTGGAAAAATAGAATGGCTACAAGGCATTGAGGGTAAAAGAGAACTTGTCTTGTCAGGTACAAAAATGTAAACCTGGCCTGGCGCGGCGACTCACGCCTGTAATCCTAGCACTTTGGGAGGCTGAGGCAGATAGATGACTTAAGGTCAGGAGCTCAAGAACAGCCTGGGCAACATGGTGAAACCCATCGCTACTAAAAATACAAAAATTAGCCGGGCATGGTGGTGAGCACCTGTAGTCCCAGCTACTGGGGAGGCTGAGGCAGAAGAATCAC
>NW_016108038.1:69647-76997 GCF_001604975.1 Cebus imitator | reverse complement strand
TCTTTGTATAGCCTCAGTACACCTGCACAAGGTAGCTCCCCTTAGCCAAACGCAATGCATAGCGCTTGTTAAGGTATTTACTTGTGGCAGCCACAACCATGCAGCAGGGCAGAGCTTGCAGAGTAGGCCTGGATTTCAACCTTCCTTTGTCCCTGTCTGAGGTGTTTTGCAGCAGCTGTAAACCCACGCAACTCTACCTGTGGACTTTTCCTTCAAAGCAACAATCCTCTGTGTGACCAGCGACTGAACACAACTCTGCCTGTAGACACTAGTTGTACTTATCCTTCAAAGCATTAAACATAATTGTAATTATATTTTAATGTCTTTTTAAAAAAATTATTTCCATAGGTTTTTGGGGAACAGGTGATATTTGGTTACATGAGGAAGCTCTTTAGAGGTGATTTGTGAGAGTTTTGTGCACCTATCACCCAAGCAGTGTACCCTGAACCTAATATGTAGTCTTTTATCCCTCACCCCCTTCCCACCCGTTCTCCCTGAGTCCCCAAAGTCTATTGTGTCATTCTTATGCCTTTGCATCCTCATAGCTTATCTCCCTCTTATGAGTAAGAACATATTTTAATCTCTTAAAATAATTTTCCTTACTAGAATATAAGCTCCATGCGGAACAGGAATGCAACTGTCTTGTTTGCCTTGGATTCCCAGTGGCTGAAACTATGATGGTGCAACATTGATTTTCGATGTACGTAAGATAAAAAGATGAACTTATCACAGAACGATACCTTCAGTGGTAGAAATTTCAGACACATCTGTGGAGCTTTGTTCTCTGTGGGTTTCCAGTCAAAAACGTCTGCCTAGTTTATGAATTTCTCCAGATCTGAGCTGATTCACAATGTAGAAGTCAGATGGTGTCCTAACTCCCTTGCATGTCAGTTGTACACCCGATGACAATTTCTAGTGATACTGGACAGCCAACAGGGAGATTTGGTTTCAGAAGTGAATGGTTTTCTGGCAGGGGCACTGGGCTCCTGGCTTCTCCTTGGAAGATGTTAGGCTGAGTATCAGCAACAAAAATGGCATTTCTGGTTTTCAGTGGCAAGAGTCAAAGGTGGTAGGCAACCTGCTATTCGTGCTATAAAAGCTCCCAAAACATGGCTGAATTTCTTTTTCAGGCTGCCTAAGTTTTAAGACCTAACTTCTGATACCCCAGGATATGTTTTGAGCTTTACACTATTGGATAAGAAAATCTTTTGCTGCCTAAGGTAGTAAGTGTGAATTCTAGTTATTTCACCAAAAAAAAAAAAAAAAAAGACTGCATGTGTTTTTTTATGTTTGTTAGAACTGCCATAGCAATGTGTCACCATTTGAATGGCTTATGCAATAGAAATTGATTGTCACACAGTTCTGGAGGCCAGAAGTGTGAGATCAGGAGGATGCTTTTGCTGAATGTGTGAGGTCGAGATTTGATCCAGCATTTTTTCATAGTTTCTTGTAGTTTCTTGGTGGAATAAATCCAATCTCTGCTTCTGTCTTACTTGACCTTCTCCCTGTGAGTCTTTATGTCCAAATGTTTCCTTTTCATAAAGACAATGGCCATATTGTAGTAAGGGTCCACATTATTCTGATAAGATCCAGTCCTAACTTAATTATATCTGCAATAAACTTACAAAATATGGTCATATTCTAAGGTATTGGGGGAGCAGGAAGGGCTTTATCATATAAATTTTTGGAAGATACATAAGTCAAATCATAATAAAGGCTGATGAACACAGATACCATGCAGGCTTGTAAGAAAAATGGTGGAGATGATAGTTGCTAGTGGCACATCCAGGGATCCCCTTCCACTTAGATAATGACATTTCCCCTCTTTACACAAGACTGCTAAACATGGTTTTCTAGTCTGTTATGGTCTAACTGTTCACTCCCACCATGAGCAATTCCGTCTGTCCTAGGCGGACGTTACAGACATAATTGATGTCATCGTATCTTTCAAGGGCATGCTTCTAGCACAAAAGTGTTGCTGTCAGGGAGTCATTGTGAAGCTGTTCAGATTCATGGAAAATATGACGAATGACAATGTCACATGTGTGCTGGGGCCCTTACAAGTGCTCATAAATCATTGAGCTCATATTATAATGTGGATTTTCAAGAGCATTTTCCGAAGATGACTTTTCTAGGTTAAATGTACCAACCTGTGTCTATTGTTCTTGCTTTTTCTTTTTTTTTTCTTTTTTTTTGTAGTTTATAGACTGGTACTATGTAAACTAGGGTATTCACAGAGTGGCTAAATATATGAATTTCATGGTGCCCTAGATTCTGATTGTATGCATTCCTGCAGATGAATCTCCAGTTTTCTAGGTCTAAGCACTCATTGTATATTCCAAAAATAATGCTATATTAAATGAGCTACCTAGCTGCCCTGCTAATAACCCGGGAAAGCAGCAGAATGTGCTCCATTTAAATTACATTACCTATGGCTCCAATAGTCATGATGAACGCCTAAGTTTCCCAAACTGCCATGTGTATTTCAAGCACTAACCCAAATTAACTTTGTGCTGCATTTGTGGATGGCACTCAGCCTTGTCTGAGCCAACCTCAGTGTTCCCAGAGTAACTAATCTGCTTCATTAATTTCCGTACAGTGAGAGGGCATAAAAGAGGAATACGAGATTTGTTAAAAGTCTCTAAATGAAGCCAAACAAGAGACAGAGAATGGGAAAATGAAGTGATTATGTGGAGATTCTTTCAATTTCTATTGCCAGGAGCTAAAGCTGGCTGCGAATGCGTTCAGGAGGGAGGCTATAAATGAGTCCTTCAGGATTTCTCAAGCATGGACTAATAAAAAGTTTATAGCAGCCCTACAACAGCGTTCTGTCTTCTTTATATACGTTGTTCAATTTGCCATTTTTATTAAGTTGGCCTCTTTTAGCTCCCTTTAAGGGTCTTAATTACACGTATACAGAAATGTCACAGGAAGGGGTTAAGAAGATTATGCTGTTAACATGGGATTGCATCATGATTTGGCATTTGCATGCTGGCCACAGGAGTGAACGTGCTGGAAAGAGCTCTCAGAACATACGGACATTTATACACACTGGTTTTACTGAGTGTGGTGTTAATCTCTGAGCTAACAGCTGCCTGAGGTGACAGAGATATGGGACATGCTTGCAAATATCAAAAGTCTAGACATTTTTTGACATTGAATGGTCTAACTTAAATCTTCAAGTGTAGCTGCTTTATCTTCACGAAAACCATGTGATCTCTCTGAATCATTTTCCTAATTATTTAATAGGGTTTTGCCATATTATATAATAGAGCATCATGAATGCTGTGGTCATGTTATTAATATTGTGGCCACAAACCTTTTGAATCCTAAAACTATGGTCAACTTATGGATTTTTGTTTAATTTTTCCTGTGAATCCTTCAGAGCAGGGTTCCCCAACCCCCAGGCCATGGACTGGTACCAGTTCATGGCCTATTAAGAAGTAGGCTGTGGCCAGGTGCAGTGACTCACAACTGTAATCTCAGCATTTTGGAAGGCCAAGGCAGCAAATCACTTCAGGTCAGGAGTTCAAGACCATTCTGGCCAACATGTCAAGACCCCATCTCTACTAAAAATACAAAAATTAGCCGGGTGTGGTGGCAGGTGCTTTTAATCGCAGCAACTTGGGAGCCTGAGGTAAGAGAATTGCTTGAACCCAGGAGGTAAAGGTTGCAGTGAGCTGACATCATGCCACTGCACTCCAGCCTGGGCAACAGAGTGAGATTCTGTCTCAAAACAAAAAACAAAACAAAAGGAAAAACCAGGCAGCACAGCGGGAGGCGAAAGGCGGACCAGCGAGCAAAGCTTCATCTGTATTTCCAGCCACTCACCATTGCTCTCATTACCACCTAACTTCTGCCTCCTGTCATATCAGCAGAGGCATTAGATTCTTATAGGAGTGCAAATCCTATGATGCACTGTATGCTCTTCATAAGAATCTAATGCCCAGTGATCTGTCACTGTCTCCCATCATCCCCAGATGGGACTGTCTAGTTGCCAGAAAACAAGCTCAGGGTTCCCATGGATTCTACATTATGGAGAGTGGTATAATTATTTCATTGTGTCACAATGGAATAATAATAAAAATAAAGAACAAATGTAATGCCCTTGAATTATCCCCAAAACGTCTTCCCCAACTCACAGTCCATGGAAAAATTGTCTTGCAAGGAGCTGGACCCTGATGCCAAAAAGATTGGGGAGCACTTTTATAGAGTATTGCCTTTTCTTAACCAACTTATGCAGATTATATTGAAAAATGCTTTCATAGATTTCTTAGAATTTATGAGGCCTATATGCATTTTCCTCTCACTGTTACGACATATAGCTGGTTATATCCCAACAGTAATGATTTATGTTTGAATTTTGACAATATCTGAAAAAACAGAATCATTAATGCCATCTTATTTCTAAAGACAACACACTACATAAAATTTTTATGAAATAAACATAAACATATTACTCACCATCAAGTCAAAATATCCTAAAAGCAGGACCATAATATGTGTTTAACGTTGAAAATAAGCACCATATTAAAAATCTACTGATCTAAGTTAAGTTATGATTTTCTAGCTTATGTAGTTGTTTTTAAAATTAGATAGATGAGAGATATTTAAATAAATAGATGATAAATAGATATAGATGAATAGATAGAGAGATGGAAAGACAGAGATAAATTGAGAGATGAATGAATGGATAAATACATTCACAGATAAATAGAGATGGACAGGTGGATAGATAGATAGATATGGATAGAGAGATGGAAAGATAGAGATGCATGAATAGATAAATGAATAAGTACATGCAAGACGGATAGTTAGATATGAATGGAAAGACAGAGAGAAAAATAAGAGATGGATGGATGTTAGAAAATAGATAGATAGATGATGGATGGATGGATAGATGATTAGCTACATAGGTGATAAGCACAATAACTGAGTAACTATTTGTGGTGAATAGACTCCAGTTTGGACAGCATGACCCTACCTCCTGGTATTCACACTCTTGTGTAATCCCCTCACAGTGTGAGTGGGACTTTTTTCTTGCTCTAACCCATAGACTGCCAAATGTATTAAGATCACCTTCTTTGATTAGGTTACCCTTTGTGGCAATTATGATAGTGTTGTGCATGAAATGTTTGTATCCCCCTCAACATTCATATGTTGAAACCTTAACCCCCAAGGTAATGCTATATAGAGGTGGGGCCTTCAGGAAGTGATTAGGTTTAGATGAAGTCATGAGGCTGGAGCTCCCATGATGGGATTTGTTTCCTTATAAGAAGAAGTGACACCAGAGGTTACTCTCCCTGTCTTTGTCTTCCATGGAAGAAGGTGGATATAAGAGGAAGAGGGAAGCCTCATCAGGAACTGAATTTCCAGCACTTTGATCTTGGACTTCCAGCCTCTAGAACTATGTGAAATATGTTTGTTGTTTAAGCCTCTCAGTCTATGCTATTTGATACAACTGCCTGAGCTGCCTAAAACAGATGAAATATATCTTTGGCAATCTTCTGTAAGACTTCATTTTACTAGTTGACTGACTAGAATTCACCTTTTTTCTCTTGCTACCTTTGAAGAAGAAAGACACCATGCTGTGGATGGACATTTGGGGAGCTTATGTGGCCTCTATTGGCTCACAGTGGTCTTCAACCCAGAGCCAGCTCGTAGTCAGTTAGAAGTCACCATAGGACTTCCTCAGTCCTACAGCTATGAGGAAATAAATTCTGTCATCAACCTAAGTGAGCTTGCAAATGATTTTAACCACAGTCAGGCTTTCTGATGAGAATGCATCCCTGGCTAATACTTTATTTGCAGCCTTGCAGAAGACCTAGTGACCTTGTGCCTGGCCTTTTGACCTACAGAAATAGTAAACTGATAAATGGAGGTTATTTTAAGATGCTGAATATGTGATGATTTCTTATGTAAATTAGACCCATACTTTGGGTGCAATGTGTTCTCAGTGATTACTGACATATTATGTTAGCAGAGGATAAAAAGTCACATGTTCACAGTTGAGCCTGTATTTTATGAATTTAACCTCATCCCATTATTTTTTATATTCCTAAATCCTTCTGTTATAAAGATACATGCATGCCTGTGTTCACTGCGGCACTATTCGCAATAGCAAAGACATGGAATCAACCCAAATCTCAATCAGTGATAGACTGGATAAAAAAAAGTGGTACATATACACCATGGAATATTATGCAGCAACAAAAAAGGAATGAGATCATGTCCTTTGCAGGGACATGGATGGAGCTGGAAGCTGTTATTCTCAACAACCTAATGCAGAAACAGAAAACCAAACACTACATGTTCTCACTTATAAGTGGGAGCTGAGCAATAAGACCACATGGATACATGAAGGGAAACAACACACACTGGGACCTGTCAGTCAGGGGGAGGAGAAAGAGACCATCAGGAAGAACAGCTAGTAAATGCTGGGCTTAATACCTAGGTGATGGAATGATCCGTGCGGTTAACCACCATGGCACAAGTTTACCTATGTAACAAACCTGTACATCCCACATATGTACTCCAGAACTTAAAAAAAAAAAAATGTTGATAATAAAAAAGACACTATTTAACTTAAAAATATTTTATCCCTTTAAAAGTTTTCTTCTCTTTTCCTTTTTTAGCTAACACAGCAATAAAATATGTGTTTGAAGATGATGTCAATACTTTTTTCAGACAAAAACTGATGTTTTTCTTTATTTCTTGCCAACCCCACGTTACTCAAATTTCTATATATTTTGCTGTTTGAACATTCCATTTTCATCTATTAATTCTTTAATTACATATTGTCTTTGGGTGCTATTGCCTCATAATGTTTCCTCAAAATTTTGGGGTATTTTGTCAATTTCTGCAAAATAATGAACATTCTCTTTAGGATTGCATTGTTTGATATGAAATGATATGTCATTTTTACATTATTGAATTTTACTATCTACATATATTCATACTTCTCCATTTATTTCCATTTTCTGTGACTTTTCAACAATATTGGGAGCTTTCTCTTTTAATGTCTTGTACATTCTTGTTATAATCTTAGCTGATCAAGACAATATTTTAAATATTAAATGTGCAGACACCAAGAAGTAATTTTGATTCTGATCATTTTTTAAAAGATATAACTACCTCCAAAATTCCCACTCCCTGCTTCCGCCACATATTACTACTTTCCTAATTATTCTCCTTTTAAAAAAAATTAAATTTATGTATGTATCCTAAAGAAAACATATTTGATTGGTTTCAATTTTGGCATACAAAACATATTATCTTCTCCATTTATGCACATATATTTCTGCCAATTGCTTCTTTAGCTCAAATATATGCCTCTGAGCTTTGGTCTTC
>NW_016108038.1:43549-69582 GCF_001604975.1 Cebus imitator | reverse complement strand
TTTTCCCCATTTCTCCACTGATGTAAATTTAAGATGTTTCCAGTTTTTCCCTATTTAAATCCTGATTGAAATGAGCAACTTTGCTCTGCGTGAGAGAGGGTTGAGTTGAAAGTGGGATTGCTAGGTGGACATCACAGTGAGACAATTCAAGGCATGTGTGTGCTGCTGCCTTGTAAGGAAGAGGACAATGTATCTTCTGGAAATATATCTTCCTACATCTTCCATGAAAAAAACGCAGCTTTTCGTGTGGACATACATGGTCATACCAGAACAATTGACTGCACCTTTCCAACATGGATGCAGTGCCAACTTCACATTGTTTTCCAGCTTTTGTAATAGATACATTTGGAAAAAGGCTCACAAATGTTAATTTAAGGGGTTTTTCTACTCAAGACCTTAATAATATTCACTAAATGTCAAATGTTCTATTTGATCAATCTACTCTATAAATTCCTTAAGGCTAGACATATTCACTTCATTTTTTTTCTTTAGAGACAGGATCTTGCTGTGTTGTGCAGCCTGGAGTGCATTAGTGAGATTATAGCTCACTGCAGCCTCAACTTCCTGGCTTCAAGTGATCCTCTTGCTTTCCGCTTTCTGAGTAGCTTGGATCCAAAGTACCCATCACCATGGTGAGCTATTTTTTATTTTTTGTAGAGTTAGAGGTCTTGCTGTACTGCCCAAGCTGGTCTCCAACTCCTGGGCTAAAGCGATCCTCCGGCTTTGGCCTCCCTAAAGTGCTGAGATTATAGGCATGAGCCACTGCACCTGCCCTCACTTCATTTTTATGGCAATGATTAGTAAGGTACATTTCATATGAACTGTGCCATCCAAATTGTATGTTAACACTTTATTTTTTCTTGGAAATCATATTTGGCAAAAAGGTGATGGCTACCACTTTACAAATCATTACATTTTTCTTCACTATGCCTTTTTGTAGAATAGCTGAAGAAGGAATCAACTACAATTTTTCCTATAGCTATCCTGTTTTGCACAATAAGTGGTCTTCTTTACCATTTCATATGTGTTATAAAGTTTATCTATGTGGATCTCTGTTTTATAGTTTCCCTCTCAGTAAAAGAGAAAAATCAGATGTTTCTCTGATGACCATGGAAATTCTAAAGATGGAGTTTTTAGTGTGTCTTTTATTCTTCTCAAGCATCATGCTGGGCATTCATCAAAATGAATCATTTTGATATTTCAGAAAAAAAGATTTGATGTAACTTACTAAGAAGCTGCCAAGTGGATCAAGCACAGTTATTTTCAGGCCTGGACTTCTGCAAAGAAAATCTTGGTAATAAATGAATAGCACAACAGCCTTTCAAATCATTAATCTCACTGTCAGCTTTCAAGAAATGCAAGATATATGAGCGGTATCTATGTTGTCATGGGATTGATGCTTTCCACACCACACTGGAGTCTGCAGCCTCTCATCTTCTGTTAACACCACCCACCCCACCATCGTTCACTGTCAGAATCTCCCTACAGCAGCCACCATAGCCCCAGTTGCTTGCCCAAGACACAACTGTTTTAGGAGGGAGAAAGAGTGGGTGGGGAATAACTTTTAATTTCTGCATAAAGATGAAAAGATGTAAATAACATCAAAAAACAAAAGAAACTGTCATAACTTAAGCCAATAATCCTTAAATGTGGCTGTGTGGTTATTTATTAGGGCTGGTGTTCTCTGAATATTGGAACAGGCTATGTTGTCCTAGATAGATAGCAGAAACTTCAATAAGAATTCATCTGCCCCATGGAACCAAAACATTCTGCTACCAATTGGCAAGGAGAAATTAGACCAGCATAGAAAACACAGAATTGGCTCAGCTCTTTTCTTTTCTCTAATCTGATTTTGTCTTTCTCCTGGAACATCAAACCGTAAACTCTTCCCTCATTTTCATGGGTCAGTTGCTTCAGAGAGTGTAGCTCACTGATGCTTTAAGATTACAAAGAACCTTGAACTTGGATTATTTTTAAAAATATAAGTGGGAGCTAGAAGATAACAACTCATGGACACAAAGAAGGGAACAACAGACATTGGGGTCTACTCGATGGTGGAAAGTAGGAGAAAGGAGAGGAGCAGCAAATGTAACTATTGAGTACTAGGCTTAGAACCCTAGTAACAAAATAATCTATACAACTAACCCCTGTGACACACATTTACCTATAGAACAAACCTGCACATGTACCCCTGAATCTAAAATAGAAGTTAAAAAATTACAACTTTATTAATCACAAATTATTTATCTTCAATTTTTTGAATAGCAACATACCTTCAACAGCTTGCTTTCTTTTAATGATACATCCTTTGAAAGTTATATTTCTATTAGGATGTGTTCTATTACTCTACATTGAACAAGTTTTCTTGATTAGACTTCAATGAAAAACTCCATTGTTTTCCCTGAACAGCTTATAAAATATTTCAGGAAAACGTGCATTGAAGTTGAGGATGCAGTTATCAGACAAACAGAATTAGTATTTGTGAATATATATGCAAAACTATGTAAACAAACAAGTAAAAATAAGTAATACCACATATATGTATGCACATGTATACTCTTAAATATAGGGTCCATTCTGCAGAGAATAAAAATGAACACGCAAGTCAGCTTTACTTCATTTTTCCTTATTCAAGGTGACCCGACATTTATTTTCTCCACAACTGAAATGAAATATTTGTTGATATAGATGTTTCTAAATAGAGGCAAATCCCTAGTTACAAATAGACAATGTTAAAGAATTTTTTTAAAAAAGCTAACTAGACCGCAAATGTAATAATTATAAATTCATGATTTAAAATTAGTAACCTTCCAACACTATAGTGAATGAATAACTGATGATTTAACATTAGTGAATGTGTAACTAATGTGTAACATGATTTGGCTGTGTCCTTACCCAAATTTCCTCTTCAATTATAGCTCGCATAATTCCCATATGTCTTGGAAGAGACTTGGTGGGAAGTAACTGAATAATGGGGGTGGATATTTCCCATACTGTTCTCGTGATAGTGAAAAAGTCTCATGAGATATGATGGTTTTATGAAGGGGAGCTTCCCTAAACACGCTCTATTGCCTGCTGCCATGTAAGACATGACTTTGCTCTTCATTTGCCCTCTGCTATGATTATGAGGGCTCCTGGCCATGTGGAACTATGAGTCCATTAAGCCTCTTTCCTTAAAAATTACCCAGTCTCAGGTATGTCTTTATTAGCAGCATGAGAATGGACTAATACAATGTGCCACCATTCAAATTTGTATCTGGATCATAAACTTTCCCCAAATTCCTCCTGTGTCCCCCCAAAACTTTGCATCCAACCTGAATTTTTCATTCCACCCCAGTTTAACCTGTACGAATGCTTCTGTAAATTCCATATCCATGAATTCTTCCACTTTAAAAATGTATATGAATAAAGTTAGGTGAATATGTTTTTCTGCACTAAGACTTTTTGTTCGAATATTAATTTTTTTAAAAAAATTGGTCCATCTGGATGTGTATAGTGGATTATGTCCTTTTCACAGTTATATGATATCCCATTAAAATAACAATCATGATTTTTTATTTATCTCATTCGTGTCCTCATCCTTTAGTTGTCCCTTTTGTAAAATGAGAAGCTAAATTTTAAGAATGTCTGCTCAACAGTTTTTATCTTTAATTAGAAAGCATTCACATTGCATTCGTTTACGTTGAGTAGTAGTATTTGTGTGTGTGTGTGTGTGTGAGTGTGTTTTATTTATTTATTGCATTTTAGGTTTTGGGGTACGTGTGAAGAACATGCAAGATTGTTGCATAGGTGCACACGTGGCAGCGTGATTTGCTGCCTTCCTACGTTGAGTATTATTCTTAAAGAGTTGGATTTATTTTTTTTGTCCTCTTATACTGTGAATTTCTAAATATCTTAATTTTTCTGTTTTTTTTTTTTAATTTGGGTTGTTTGAAGTTTACCTGTTTAATTATTTCACTGAATTTCCTTGCCCTGATATTCTCATGCTGGAAGTTGTATTATACACCCCCGCCCACATACACTCCGCTTATAATGCATCAATTTCTATTATACCCATTCACACGTGTAGGTCAATATTACCTAGAAATTTTACTGTATGATCTTTTAATTAAATAAATAATAATGATAATATATCAGATTAATGATTTTATGATTAAATTTTACTTTATCCACAGATGTACCACTGTCAGTTACAACTAATGACAAGATATGAGTTTTGTAAAATGTTTTCTATTCTTGCTATATTTATTGTGCTTAGGATTTTTGCTAGACAGACCATGGGTATTTTGTTTTATTTTGTTTTTGTTTGAGACAGGGTCACTTTGTCAACCAGCTTGGAGTGCAGTGGCATGATCATGGCTCACTGCAGCCTTGACCTCCCAGGCTCAAGCTATCCTCCCGCCTCAGCTTCCCAAGTATCTAGGACTACAGGTGCATACCATCATGCCTGGGTAATTTTTAAAAAAGAAAATTATTTTACTAGAGATGAGGTGTTGCTATGTTGCCCAGGCTGTTCTCAAACTCCTAGGCTTAGGTGATTCCCCACTTCGTTCTCCCAAATGCTGGAATTACAAGCATGAGCAGCTGTGCCCAGCCTGTTTTATTTTTTATAATGAATATTTTAAATGTTTTAATAATGAGTGGTCGTATATAAAACAAGCAATGCTTAGTATGTATTAAGAAGATATATCAGTTATTAGAAAGTTAGATCTTATGATACTTAAAACTGTGGTGGCGTACATCACAAAATCTTGCCATTTCAAGAATGTTATATAAACGGAATGATACTGTGTGAGATTTTGAGACTGGTATTATTTACTTAGCCAAATGCCCTCAGGATCCATCCAGTTGTTGTGTGAACTATTCATTCATCTATTTTCATTTTTGAATAATATTCCGCTGTATGGCTGCTTTCCAGTTTGTTTAACCACTGACTTATTCGCTGTCATTTTGGTTGTTTCCAATTTTATGCTAGTAGCAAAAGCAATTTTAAAAAGATACATTTTTGATATGTAAGTGCTTAATTGCTTTTATTTTGTTTCCTTTTCCATTTGTTTCTCTGTTCTTCATTTCTCTGTTTTTGATTTTTTTCCTAATTGTCTTCCTCTGGGTTACTTATAGTTATTTGCTAATGAAACATTAGTTTATTTGTAGGGTTTTCAGTGTATCTCTCCGTACAGATTTGTTAGTGATTGATGTATTATATGCATAAGGCTCATCACTACCTGCTAGTCTCAGCATTTTACTTGTTTGAGAGGAGGGTAGAAACCTTTCTTTCCTTTATCTCTCTTTACCTTTCCCTATCTATAATACAATTATCTTAATTATATATTCAGCACGCATTCACAACCACATACGACAATGCTATGATTTTTTTTTTGCTTCAAATATTAAACATAATTTAGAAAACTGAAGAAGAGAAGGAGAGGCCATTGTATTAACTAAAATGTTTTCTCTTTCTGTTGTTTTGTCTTCCTTCCTGGTACCCCAAGTTTTCTTCTTCTTTATTCTTTACTTTATGTTTTAAAACTTTAAGTCGTCCTTCGCGGGTAGGCTTGTTGGAGACCATCTCTTGGTTTTCCTTCATGTATGTCTAGGATTCTACATTAATTCATGAACAAATGTGTTAGCTAGATGTACAACCCTGTGTTGACAGTGATTTGTATTAAGCACATAAAAATCCTGTGTTGATGTTTACTGAACTTCATGGTTTTAATGAAAAATCCACTGTTGGACAATGCATTTTGTCCAGCATAGATGATGCATCTTTCTCTCCAATGCTTTCAACACTTATTTCTTTGTCTTTAAGTTTCTGTAGTTAAACCAGGATGCATCCTGGTGTCAATGTCTTAGTTTATTCTGTTTGAGTTCACAGTTCCTTCAATTTGTACATTCATTACTTTTGCTAAATTAGGAAATTGTTTCAGTCATGTATTTTTTTTTCAGCACAAATTATTTCCCCTTTCCTTCTGAGGTTCCAATCACATAAAGTTAGGTCTCTGAAACTCTATACATAATTTTCTATTTTTTCCTGCTATTTAAATTGCAATAAGCAATTTCTCTTCTATATTCAAACTCAGTTATCTTTCCCTTGTTCTCTCCATTCTTCTGTTAAGCCTGTCTGGTAATCGTTTATTCAATGACTATATTGGTCAGTCCTAAAATTTTCATTTTGTTCTTCTCTATGTCTTCTGTTTCTTCTATAAAACTTTCTATTTGTTCATCTGTCTCAATAATTTTTAATTGCTTATTGAAGGAATGTTATGTTTTACTATGGACAGTGATTCTCAGTTGCATCCTGGACATTTAGGATTGTTTTTGAGATTTTGCACATTGTTTAATTATTTTGTTGTAGGAGACCTCTGCTGAGATCATGCCTATGGGAGAAGTGGAGTAACACCTCACTATAGGGAGGAGTGGGTGGAAGTCCACATTTTCCCTGTAATCTGTGTGATCCATGCTGATAAGGCCACTGTGGGGCTATGAGGAGGGTAAAGGGGTGTCTCATAATGACTGCAATGACACCACAGTGGGAATCAGGCAAACTTCTCACCCTGACTCTCCACTGGGTCTCTTCTGACACCACCCCTGCGAGGACAGAGAGAGTTTGTATTAGGGTTTTCTGAGGCAGACTCTATAGAAGATAGATGGATACATACATAGATTCAAAGAGATTTGTTAAGATAAACTGGCTAACGTAATGGAAAATGAGAGGTCCCAAAATCTGTAGGCAGCAAGTTGGAGATTCAGGAGAGCTGATAGTGTAAGTTCTAGTCGGAGACCCAGGACAGCTCATCGTGTGAGTTTCAATCTGAGTTTGAAGGCCCAAGACCCAGGAGAGCCCATGGTGTGAGTTCAAGTCTGAGTTTGAAGGGCTGAGACCCAGGAGAGCGGAGGGTGTGAGGTCCAGTCTGAGTCTGAAGGCCTGAGACCCAGGAGAGTTGATGGTGTGAGGTCTAGTCTGAAGGGCTGAGACCCAGGAGAGCTGATGGTGTAAGTTACAGTCTTAGTCTGAAGACCTGAGACCCAGGAGAACCAAGGGTGTGAATTCCAATCTGAGTCTGAAAATCGAAGACCCAGGAGAGCTGGTGGTGTGGGGTCCACACTGGAGACCCGAGGCCCAGGAAAACCAGTGCTGTAGGTGCCAGTTTATTGACAGGAGAGTCCTAATGTTTTAGCTGAATCAGTCAGGCAGGTGAGGTTCCCGCTTACTCAGTCTCTGTGTTCTATTCTGGTCTTCAATAAATTGGAGAGAACCCACAAACAGCAGGGGGGCAATTCATTATATTCAGTGTATGAATTCAAATAGGACTCTCTTACAAGTACCCACCTCACAGACACATTCAAAATAATGATTTCCCAAATATCTGGGCAACCTGTGACCCAGTCAACTAGATACAAATAATAATAATAATAATAATAACAATGGTTTTGCCTTGTTTCTGCCTAGTAGGAATGAAAGCCCAGACCAGCTAGTCTTGTCAGATATCCACCTGGCTGTTGGGGAAGGATAATTTGTTACCAATGGACAACGGTAGGAGTTTATGCTTGAAGATCGGTCTTTGCTGATGTGAGTGGATGGGAACCCACAGTGTGTCTGTGGTATATGTTGGACACACAGAAAATCCAGAGAACTCATTATCATGTTTTTCCCCAGGTACTCAGGTCTTTAGTTGGTCTTCTTTCTTCTTCTTTTCCTCTGTCAGGGACTTCTTATATTTGCTTTATATATAGTGTCCAGGTTTTATGGTTGTATTTAGTGGTAGAAACGGGGAGAAGTGCATCTTCTCCATCTTGCCCCAGAATTACAAATTTGAAGTATTGCATCTTTTTCAGTATGACTAAAAAATATCTGCAAACTCATTTACAAATTTGCAAGTGGTGTACAAAGTAAATCCACTTAAATGTTTGTTTGACCACATAATTATCTGAATCAAGTACAGTCAAATATACCTGTTTCAAATCTAACAAAGGCTTCAGAGAGACTTTCTAAGTTTCAGTTTGATTACTCAGAAACTCTGAGGATTTTGAGCACTGTAAGTTAATACTAGAGAGGATTCAATAAATGATAAACCTTCAAAATTGTTTTCCTTAGAACTTCAAATCTTACTGCACTTTTAAAATTGCTTTCTGTACATTAAACTATGTGATACATTGTAAAAAATATGTCTTGTGTTAATATTCAGCACAATTTATGTGCATGTTCTATTCTGTGTTCTAGTGAAAGTTAAATATTTGAAGCTCAAATAATTCTTTCATCTTTGATCTGAAGCTACATTTTGAAAATACTGACTGAGAATACAATGAAGTATGTAATCATTTTCCAGGTGTTAGCAATGACTGGAATGGGTGAGGCCTGTCTCAGTAGCAACATTTCACTTCCTTCAAGATCTGACTTTCTATAAACAATTCCTAATGCAAAACAGCTAGGAACCAAGACAAGAATGTAGTTGAAGTAGCTTATAAGTAATTAATAATTTACTTTCTCTATGTGACCACCCTCAGGACCTAAGCCAAATAAAGAATATACAAAAACACCTTAAAAGGAAAAAAAAATGTAAAGCTTATAATGGATATGTGTCAACTGATCCATGTGGAAAAAAGACAGAAAGGCCATTTTAGAAACAACGATCCGAGGTTATTTAATATAAGAATATAGAACACTATACACTTGAATATCCACAAAATTCATTCTGTATGGTCCAGTAGAAGAATAATGTTACTATTTGTGGGTACTGTACTGCTTAGATGTTATTTTTGGAAACCTCTCAAGATTTTTAACACCTTCCCTGACTGAGTTTTGAGTTATGAATGCAACCATTCTACAGATGAAGGCAGATAAAACACAAGTTTTAAAGCCTTGTGTGAAGCCAGACAGTTGACGGGAATGAGAATCCCTTATATGAATAAATTTTGATAGTCTACCCTGAATCATTGGCCGGTAACAGTTTATGTGACTCTAGAGTTTAATGATTATATTACTTGTGGAATATTGAGTTTTGTGATCTGGGGAGACATATAAATGTGTTTCTGTGATCCACTCACATGCAAGTGAGAGGTATGTTTCATGTAAATTTTAGCCCAGAGAAAGTGGTGTATATCACACTTTTAAGGAATTCTACTGAGATTTTTTTTCTGCCATACTTTTCGGACAATTTCAAGTTTATTCTGCTTCATCTGTCATAGTGGCAACCTGCACTGAGTTTGTCACTAAATTGCCATCATTAAGCTCAGAATGTCTTTAAGCGCAAATGGTTATGTAACTTGGGAATGGCCAGTTCATTTTCCAAGAGGGTAAGATGCATCCTGTTAGTGAACGCAGCACAACCTGACTGGCCAGATGCATGAATCTGTTACTTCTCCCACCATGAGGGAGTTTGGATGAGACTCCAAGCCAATGGGTAGTGTTTTCAGCTCCCTGAGTGATCACCAATGAGGCTGGATGGTGTAATCCATGAATGTGCACAGTAGCTCATGGTGGAGTCAATCAATATTGTTGTGTATTTTCTTTAGTCTTTGTTTCTCAGTGCTCATATGGATATACCTATCTGCTATAAAACGAGGTTATTAAAAATATTTAAATTGTTATAGTTACACAGATTTAAATGTATAAGATACATAGGTTTTATCTTTAGTCTTTCAAATGTATAAATAAACTGCTTGCTTCTAGTTAGTTCACAGCAGAGGGCAGACTCATTCTTTCCTTTAACATAAAGAGTCAAATTGTTGATAAATTATAAACTTACAAATAATGTGCGCCTGAGTTTATAGCACTTGAAATTGACCCATTGAAGTACATAGTTTTGGATATATATATTTATACTATATATAATATATATGTCATTGGTTCACATATTTTTGGATATATACATTATTTATAATTACTATTATTTTTCAAGTGCCTATGTGTATTTTAAAGTTATTGTCTACTAAGTATTCTGGAAAAAAAACATTAAGAGACTAATGCTGTTACACGCTATTTTAGAGGAGTTATGTCCAAAGTAATAAAATGGGAAAGAGGTGAACCAGGATGCAAATAAAAAACTGACATATTAATAAAATGTGACAACTTCACCCAGTGTATGTAGCCGGAAGTCAGACACTGTCAAGAAGCTGGGAGTTAAAAGATACAAATTATTAAGAGCAAAAGAAGAGAACTATTCCATGGAGTCCGCATTGTGAGTTGGTGAATGAATGTAGAAACAGTAATTTGGTCTCCTTCATTCCCATGATAAATGTCTTCATTGATCATGGAAAAGAGCATATCATTGGAGATGTGTGTCCAGATGTTCCTCTGGTTGAATCCCTAATCATCGTCCTTGTCACTACCCATGAATGATCCAAGAAAGTTCCACTTTATGATTGACCAGGAACCTAAAACACACTGCAACTTCTGCTAGGATGTTCAATTTTTACTTAAGATGTGAGTTTGGCTTATACGCTCATACTGGCTGAATGTAAGTAGCAGCTGAACATTGAGCCCAAAGAGATGAGCCCTACTGAATGCATCTGTGAAAAGATGTAAGTTAAAGATACTTGCCACAATATAGAGGCTCCAGGCTGAGTGCTGGGGCTCACGAATGTAATTCCAGTGGTTTGGAAGGCTGAAGTGGGGCGATCAATTTAGCTCAGGTGTTTGACACCAGCCTGGGCAGCATAGTGAGACCCTGCCTCTACAAAAAATTTTTAAAACTTAGCTTGGCAAGGAGGTGGACACCTGTAGTCCCAGCTATTCGGAGGGCTGAGGTGGGAGTATTGCTTGAGCCCAGAAAGCCAAAGCTGCAGTAAGCTGTTATTGCACCACTGTATTCCAGCCTGGGTGACAGAATGAGACTCTGTCTCAAACAAACAAACAAAAACAGCATAGAACTTCCTGAAGTTTCAAGATCATTACACCAAGCCTCAATTTCAGTGGACAAGGGGGTTAGAAGAGAGTCTTGCAGGTGCAGTGGCTTATAATATCTAGTGCCTTCTTGTCAATACTCTGTAACCCAGTCCTTCATCTGATTTTTCTTATTTTTCAGGGGTCAGGAGGTAGAAACATTCTTTAAATTATACATTAGAGAATTAGTTCATACATGATTACCAAATGTATGATTATTATTGTTTTCTATATTATGTATTTCTCTTTAAAGAACCTGTTTTAATACCCAAGCAAGTGTACTACATGTAAATCCCCCATACTATAATGATATAAACTTAGATTTTCATATGACACTATAGTTTACAATATCCTTTCACTTGCTTTATTTGCTCATTGGGAACTAATGCTTTATTGAATTAAAAATCAAATGAGGGAAATAAAGTTTTATGGTTTCTCACCCATGCAAACAGAAGCAAGAATTTTACCAGGGTTTCCTGGTTAAAAATCCAAATGGCTACCTATTCATGTAAGTGTGTCCTGTGTGGTACAGTGCAGCTGCACTGTGAGGAAAAAACCAATGATACTATGTATAGTACACACGACAAACTTAGACACACAGGAACAAAGCTTCTTAGATCAATGGTGAGCTGGAAATTCTAACCAAGGTGAAAGCAAAAAAGTGACATGAGGACCTTTCTTGACATTTCTTGTTCACATTATTTCTGGAAACCAGGTCTATGTTTTCACAAGAAAAGGAAATGAGAATGGGTGAAATTTGAAAGAGGTAGTTTAAAATCATTTCGATGACATACATGAACATATATATTCTATAACATAAATTATTATGGTAAATCAAAATAAGTTGATTTGTAAACATTGTTTCAAAGTAAGTTAAAATATATTGACAATTAAAATCAGCATGCTAAATATATATGAATGTATATATATGTATATATATAGATTTGCATGTTGTGTTGTTGGTGTATATAATCAAGCTAAACAAAAAAAGGAGAAAATCTATTTTTATAGCAGTCTCCTGCTGCTCAAAAGCTTCATTCTAAGGTACCTATTCTAGTGAGTCACTACTTAAGAGCAAGCAGCACTATAATATCAGTACATAACTGTTCTTACAAAATTGTCAGAAAATTCTCATTAAGTTCTATTTTAAGATTTTATTACCTTAACTTTAAAAAATGTGTGCTACTGATGAAAGCATACAATTGTCAAAACTACCACATAATAATTATAATAGATTGTATTTTTAATAATTAAAATAATATTTACATTCTTGTTTATATTTTTTAATACAATGGTAGAGTTTATTTTCCAGATTACATTTTCTACTTAAATTTCGAAAGTTAATTAGTGTTTATATAAAATATTGGAAATTAAAGTGATTTAATGTTCAATTTCAAAACAATTTCCAATGTTTGTAATTACATAAAATTTGACTAGTTCTAACTAGACTGTGTATGATGTGCTCAAACAGAAAACACTAAGAGGTTTGGTTTTAGTTCTATGATGTCTGTTAACAACTTGATATTGTCACTGTTACATTGAACGATAATCCTAAATGTGACAAAGGAAAATGGTGGCATTCAATTGAATCCAATTATTTGGACTAGAAATCTTTCCCTGACTTGGTTCGGTGATTCAACTATTCTGGTCATTCTTAGAACACATGAAAAATAAAGACAAATTCTGTGATTTCCTTCTAATTATAAAAGACAACTTGATCTTATTTTAAAATGTCAGACTCCTATAGTACTCAAAACTGCTGTTTCATGTACAGCATACTGTTAGTTGGCCTAAAGGTGACTTGTTCTTTTATGCAATACTCACACAGATTCTTTGGGGATGGTGGCGTCCCCTATGTCTCCTCTGCCTTTGATGGCTGGAAATATTTCACTTATATATCCGTTCTCCATAGAGCCTCTTCTTGCTAGATTATATTGCTTTTCCAATCATCTGCAAGATATGAGCTGTCTTCAGGTCAGATTTGTCTTTTGTAGGATCTACAGGAAAAACTGTATCACAGACTTTCTATGAGCGTAAGATAGTCTAAATATCCTTTGCTTTCTTAGCTAAGAATCTTGCCACCTGCTCTTCAGATGTCTTAGATATAAGTCAGGTCCTAGTCCACTGATCCTTGCTAAGTATAGGGAATGTCTATTAAAACCTCTGAGAGGTTTCACTTCACCTCCCTTCACGCTGTGTTGGATTTCTCAGCTCTTTGAAGCATAAAAGTGTTTCACATTCTTATAGCACATATCAATAGGCTCACTTGCATCTTTGAGCGCCACTTGCATTTTTGCCTAATCAATTCAAAATCAGAACACACTCCCTCTCCTTGAGCATGCATAGTAATTTATTTCACCTTCAAATTTTGATAACTTAAAAATACTGAAAATATAGGTATAAGTTTGAAACAGGCATTTGATCAAATAACCATGATAAAAACTACTATGTCTAAAAACCTTAGTTTCATTTAGTTTAGTATTGTCTTGCTTTTGTGACCTGCCTATATCCTAAACTGAAACTACTTTTATGATGATATAATTTGACTTCTTTGCCTATGTTGACCTGCATCCTTACCAGTAATATTCATTTTCCATATAAGAAAATATTATAGCAAGTGAAGTAACAGGTGTTGAAGAATATAAAACATTACATTGGGCTGGGCGTGGTGGCTCAAGCCTATAATCCCAGCACTTTGGGAGGCCGAGACGGGTGGATCATGAGGTCAAGAGATCGAGACCATCCTGGTCAACATGGTGAAACCCCGTCTCTACTAAAAATACAAAAATTAGCTGGGCATGGTGGTGCATGCCTGTAGTCCCAGCTACTCGGGAGGCTGAGGCAGGAGAACTGCTTGAACCCAGGAGGCGGAGGTTGCGGTGAGCCGAGATCGTGCCATTGCACTCCAGCCGGGGTAACAAAGAGCAAAACTCCCTCTCAAAAAAAAAAAAAAAAAAAAAAAAAAAATTACTTTAATTAAATTAGTTACTTTGCTTTCGCGATTGACAATATTCCACTGCAAAATCAATTGTTCATTATCAAAATTTTTTAAAAATCCCAGACTTGACAATGATGACCATAATTTTCTGTTAATAATAAATTAAACACAATCTCTCCTCATGAACACATTTATTTGCTTAAAATCATAACATAAAATGTCCTTCTTGAAGTATGATGTTAAAATAGAACTAATTTAGTCTTGGTTTCTTCTGAGATCTCAAGAAAAAATAACACAAGTATTCCTCCATTATAAAATGAAAGTTTTAAGATCACCATAGAGTATTTGCAAAAATCAGCCTTGTGACTCTTAGTTCATTCCATATGTTGAGAAAACAAGAAAGTTAGGAGTAAAAATTAGTGAAATGTTATTTTCAAGTCTTTGGGATGTACTGCTATCTGGTACATAGGGAAAGGTCGTGAGGAATAGGCTCAATTTTTTCCTTAATTCTGGGCATGGAAAATGAAATGGAACCTCCCAGAAGGCTTAATCTCTATTCCCTGGAGTTTAGCGAACTCATTGGGCTAGAGTTTGCCTCATTCCTAAGACATTTAAAAGGCAGCCAATTAAATAAGAAGCAGTGCCCAATAGTTGTGAAACTTTGAACAACTCTACACAATTCTTTATATCTGGGAGAGACAGCTCTCCTTTTCCCATTAACATTATATTCAATATTTTCAGCTCTTTGAAATATACAAATGACTCTTTACGTAGAAAATGCTGATCATGTATTTACTCCATTCACCTTAGCTTTCTCAAAGAATTTCCTGTATACATAAGAAAAGTGTAAGAGAGGAGTGAAAAAAAGTAGGCAAATGTCACCGATTGCATAACAAAAACGACACAGATAAAGGGATCACAGAATGCCCACTATTTGAAAATACCAAGTCCAACACTTATGGAATTGTGTACAGAGTGTGAAACTCTTGGTAAACTTTTTGGTAAGTGAGGAAATGTAGGCAACTGATTATTAATAAGTATGTACCAGGTATTGCTTGTGTGCGGCCCTGGAGTCCATTCCTGAAGTCTGGAGGCAAATAGGAGAGAGGTAGCTGGCATAAAAATTCATTCCCCAGGATTAATTCATGATGGACTCATGGGAATCGAGGAGATGGCTCTAACATGGAAATTATCTCCTGTTTCTGATCACAAGAAGCTGAACAATCAAAGTGAATAGAATTGATGAAAAATAGGAGTGGGGCTTGAGTGATGTTGATATGCTGAAAAATAAGAGAGAATAATTGTGTTTCTAAAAACAAACAAAACTATCATGCTGACAACTACTAAAATTATGGAAATGAAGGATGACAAGAGGATCCGCTTAGAAAACTACACAGATTGGGTTTCATAAATATTGCAGTATAGAATTGTAACATAAATACCAGTCTATAAGAAAATATGTCAAATGCATACCATAGTACAGAAAGATAGAGATAGATAGATTTCATCAACATGCTAATATGCAAAGAAGTTTCTACAATAGAACAGTAACTAGAATGACAAAAGATCAATGAACTTACCTATAAAAATACATTTAATTTCTCAGGCTTACTAGAAATCAAAACATGTAAATTAAAATAGTAATAAGAGATTTTAATCTCTGATATTGTAAACAAAAGTTTTCTATGATGCAATGTCATGAAGAAGAAAAAATAGAAAATTTTTTCTCTCTCCCTTCCTTCTTCCCTCCCACCCTCTTTTCCTTCTTTCTTTACCTCCCCCCGCTCTTCCTTCCTTCCTGCCTCTTCCTTCCTTTCTTTATTTTCTTCCTTTCTTCCTTATTTCCTTCCATTCCTCTCTCCCTCCCTTCTCACCCATCTCATTTATTGTTTGGAAGACTGTACTTTGTAGCAATTTTCATAGAAAATAATTTAGTAATATGTATTATATTCAGAATTGTCAAAAAGATCACCACTGATATATTTTACATAAATTTTATAAAAATAATTACATGTGTGCATGAAAAGATGTTTTCATGTACAGGAACATTTCGTAGTAAGACATCCTACAGTTGATGGTTACTAGGCCAGCATTAAGCCAATAATAGACTAGTAGGAACTCAGGTGTTTGTGTTTTTGTCTGTGTGTCCATTGTTTATATGCATTTTAAAAAGCACATCAAAGTTACACATCAGATTGTTAATAATGGGTGTTATTGGCGGGGTATTTTTAAGGGAGTTCATTGACATCAAACTTTGTGTATTTTTAAGACAATGGCAAAGTTATGGAATACATTTTTCTCACTAAAAATGAAGTTTTAGTGAATAATCCACTTTCAACTTAGTTTTTTAAAATGATGACAGTATTGTAGCATTCCGAATAAAAACATAAGCTACATCAGAGATGTTGTAAATAGAGCAAAAGATAGTTATTTCAACTATCAGCAGGTGTAGAATCTACAACTGATTGCTATTGCACCAAAGGCATAGAAGGAGTTGGAAGCTAAGCTGTGGGTATGCAGAGGCCTACAGAATTGTAAAATGGACATTGGAGACTCAGAAGCAGGGAGGGTGGGATGGGATTGAGGGATAAACTACCTATTGGGTACAATGTGCACTGCTCGGGTGACAGGTGCACTCAAATCCCAGACTTCACCACTGTGCAATTCATCCAGCCACCCAAAGACCACTCGGCCCTTAAAGCTATTGAAAATAAAAAATATGGATTTACAAAAGGAATTGAAGATGAATTTGTTTTCTCCCTTATTTAGCCGAGTGAAGGCTGATGACCTTAGCAAAGATGCAACATATAAGAATAGGAAATGCTTTTAAGGAAGAACAAAGCTCTTGTGCTTTAGAATTTTTCTTTTTCATTTGACTTTCCTTTGGTACCTTCAGGAGGAAATCTTTGAGGCAATTAGGCAGAGAAATTTTAACTAAAAATATCTTTTTGAAAATACAGCAGTTGGGTTTCTTCTGAAAGTGCCCTTCAGCTATAGCAAGTATGAAAACAAACATCATTTTTTATTTGATTATAGGATTTTATTATTAAAACATAGAATCTGCCCTTAAGAATACCTTGAGCATTCATATAATTCTTACAAGAAATATGATCTTTGCTTCAGTAATACTGAAACAAAAACCATGGATCTTAGAAAATACAATGGAGTAGACACTAATAGTAATTCCCTAGGAAATTAGTGTATATTTCAGAATGTATTTTATGAATATATCATTTTGGCAAAGGAAGAGACTCACTTTTAACAAGGAACCATGTGAGGATTATTCTAAGTTTCTTCTACGGTTGAAATAAGTGTTTTATATCATTTGCTCTTTTTGATATAATTATTTATAATAATTCTGTGGCTTTAACCTAATGTCTTCCAAGGTCTGAGGAAGATTTAAAAGATATGTTTAATTATTTGTTGCTCATTTAAGGGCTTTTAAGTGAATAAATGTGAAATTACCACTTGAAAATGTCTGTATCTGCAATAATCTATGAACTTTATTCCTCAACATCCTGCTCTTCCACTGGAAAAGAATTGCATTGGCAATCGACAACCTATTCATACATTCTCAGCAGATCACTTTAGATTTATATGCAACAATTTCAAAAATACCTGATCCGTATGTTATCCATTTTTAATGAAAATTTTCTTTGTCTTTCCCCTGTTCAGTAACCTAGCAGGTGTCAACATTTTATTGGGGCCCTTCTTAAGTGGATGGGTTCCTCCTTAACTAGGGGGTCTCCAGGGTTCTACACCTGGGAAGATATTGAATGCATAGATTTAAAAGGGAACAGGAACCCTCTTGATGAAAATGTCAGTTCCTTCCTTCCTTCCACCTTCCTGCCTGCTCTCCTGCCTTTCTACCTGCCTTCCTTTCCTCCTCTCCACTTTCTATCTCCCTTCCTTCTTCCCTCCCTCTCTCTTTTTCTTCTTTCCGTATCTCCCTCCCTTCCTCTCTCCTCCGTCTTCCTTTTCTTCCATCCTTATTTCACTCGTTTTCTCCTTCCCTCCTTCCTCCCTCCTTCCCTTCCTTCTGCCTTCTTTATTTCCTTCCTTTTCTCTTTTCTTTCTTCTCTATCTCCCTTCCTGTCCCCTCCCTCACTCCTTCCCCTTTCCTTCCTTCCTTCCTTCTTCCTTCCTCTTTCCTCACTCCCTCCTTTTTTCCTTCCTTCTCTCCCTCCCTACGTCTCCTTTTTCTCCTCCCTCCTTCTTTCCTTGTTTCTTTCCTTCCTTTCTTTCTTCCCTTTCCTCCTATCCTTCCTTCCTTTCTTCCCATCCTACTCCTCCATGTAAACTATATTTTTAAGTGCACCACACAGTGTTAATGGTGCATCAGGATCGCTCTGCACTATTCAACGTTCCTGCAATCATGTTAGGAAGCATCTCATCATGCCTATTGAACTTTGGAACATATGTTCCAGGGGTAAACCTTTGTTTCTAGTATAGCATCTCTAAGGACTGCAGTGCTAGGATCTTGGACTGATGTTAGCATGAAGAGAGGTTAGACTGAAATGTGTAAAGATTTTGTTTTTGTTGTTTTTGCTCGTTTGTTTTCCTGCACCCTTCAGGGTTCTTCCCTAGGTCCCCAGGGTCACACAGTGAGGGTAGCTTTCATTTCCTTCCACAGGTGGGATGATTTGTTCTCAATTATTCAAAAAACCCAGGCTTCTGGCTGCTTTTGCCAGCTTTATTCAAAGACTCCACAGCCTCTCGCTAGACAGCCCAGTGAAACCCTGTTTTGCACATGGAAAATTTCTATTGGCATTGAACTCAGCTATACCTTTAGTTCTTATTTACATATTTTATCTGACAGCACTCCAATATTTGGAATATGCAATTGATTTGTTGTTTAATGAAACACCATAGAAAATGATTTTTGAGACGAATATGTACTTTCTTCATCAAATAAAAAAAAATCCTACAGATAAATTATTCCAAGGCAAGAAGTTAATTTTCAAAAATGAAAAATAAGTAACTATAAAGTAAAAAAATAAATAAAAAATAAAAAATTCCTACCGGGTTCAATTTCTACTGTAGCTGCAAAAGCACAAAATTTTGTATTCAATAACATGAATTATTAGAGTAAGAGACTATTCTGTATTCTGGACTTACTTTATTCTGACTTTGTTTTAGTTAATCCCTTTTACTATGGCTCCTTGTATAAACCACAAAACCATAATCCCTTTTGAAATCCCTATATATAAAATATATAATAATATGTATTTTTCTTATAAAAGTAATATATATGATAACTTATATAGGATTATATAACAGTTACATATGTATTTTTAGAAATATTTCATTTATATCAAATATATGTGCATAATTATTTTTGTATAATTTTAATTATATGTCTCTAAAACATATAATTTTATTATATGCAATGATATATAGATTTATTATGTTGCATAAACTTATATATAATTATACCTAAAGATAAATACACATGTACATATATTAATAAATAGGTACATATATGTGTGTATGTTCATATATTTGTACAGGAAAAACAGACATGTGTATATTTGTATACATGCATATTATTGACAGAGCCTTTCCAATTCGTATGTGACAAATATACATGTATATATGTCTTTGACATGTATATTTGTCATATATATGACTTGCAAAGGCTTTATCAATAATAAGTGCATCTTGTCAATATCAGCCCATTTACTAGGTGTTGATTCCTTTCATTTTCATCTTGTCTATTGCATTCATAGTTATCCTCAACCAAACTCTAAAATAGATTATGAATTCCCAGAGCTGAATGATCACATTCCTCTATTTTTTAAAAAACAACTTACGTTGTCCTACATGTAATTTCTTCACAGAATACAAGGCACTAAGAATGATAATTTAATCTCCTTCCATGTTTTTAGGTCAAACAAAGAACATAGCACAGAAAGATTTGCTTGACTTTACCTGGTGTACCATTTGAGGCTCACAGACAGGACCCTAACAAGATGATTTGTATTAAATGTGTTTGCCCATTAGATGTTTTGCTTAAGTCATCTTTTCCATATTTTCAGTACAATGTATTATTATAAAGTAATAGTTTTCTTCAAAGAAAAAGAAAACTGAGTCACTTTAAAAATCACAAAAAGAAAAGTCCATTTAAAAAAGCATTATATTTCATTGCATTACTAGGATTATAATAGTATCCCATAGGACAATTTACTACATAACAAGTCAGTGTTAATTTTGTGACAGCCATAAACACTTCAAAGAAAGCCTGTCATTTGATAGAGATAAAATATTTTAATGGTGATGCTTTTGTAACTTCAAGAGATGCTAAGTAGTGCAATTGCATCAATTTTTGTTGTTGTTTCACTGTAAAATTATAGTTATTTATTGCAATAGAGTACCAGGTTATTTCTTCCAAATCAAAGACTCTATGTATTTATAATCCTCTTTCATATTCAAGCATATTGCTGATGAGTTTGTTATTTTTATGTAAATGGTCAGTGTGTACCATGAAGCTGTCTTTGCTACCCAGAAACAGCTGCCAAGTAAAGTAAATTTTGAAGCCTAACTCCTTTCTATTACTTATTCCTCTACCTCTCTTATGGGAGCAAGATCTTAATCTTGCTTCTCCTTGCCCATTAAAAATTTTTTTTCTTCCGTGTACCTCTCCATCCCCCCTTTTTTGAGACAGGTTCTCCTTCTGTTGCCCAGGCTGGAGTGCAGTGATGTGATATTGGCTCACAGCAGCCTCAACCTCCTGGGCTCAAGCAATACTCTCACTCACCTCAGCCTCCCAAGTAGCTGGGACTACAGGTGCATGCCATCACATGCAGCTAATTTTTGTCATGCATCATTTTGATAGACTCTACAAGAAACTCTGTACTACTGATCTCAAGCATGAGACTCAATCTTCTATATTCCCATTGCCATCTTCCCATGGATTTATCACACCCAGCCTGGAACAGGAGTATGCAGGTTTCTTGGTCGTCTAGCCTCTGATTACTGACTTTTCACCCCAACCCTCCTTATCCTAAATTCCATAAAGTCCCTGGTAACTTGGCTTATCTCCAGTTTAAGTTTGCATTGACATGAGCTTTTCCCAACTTTGGGTGCCTGGCTGAGGCAAATATCAACTCCCTCCAGAGAAACTTCCAAAACAATATTGCCCTTTCATCTGTATTTTCCAAGCCCTTACATCTTAGTACCCTGTTTCCCCTTTCTGGGTTTAGAGGAATAATTTTTAGCCCCAGTTTATTTGGCTGGAGTCCTAAATTTCCAAATCTTCAGAAGGTAAGACCTGCCTCCCAAGAGTCATCATGTTTTTCTACCACCTTCCCCCATTTGGAAGCTTATTCTAGACACAAAGACGCCGTGCAGAACTTTGGACATTGATTTCCAACTCTATCCAAGATTCTTTAAGATTTATGTCTCTCTAAACTTGGCATGCAGAGCCATGTGAAACATTCTCCAGTATTTCTGGTCCAGCAAGTCTAAAATGGAGCTAATGAAGTGTATATTTAAAAGCTTTCAGGTGAATCTAATGAAAGTAATCAATAAACCACACCTTGAAAATGGCTAGTTGATAATGCCACCAATCTCCTTTCACACCATTGCTTTGAAAATAAACACTGACCAACATATATACAAAAATTAGTATATTGCATCACCTTAATGACTGCCTTGCTTTTTAGGAAGCTGCAATTCAGTTTTTATAGTTAAGATATTGGCTGGGTGCAGTGGCTCACACTTGTAATCTCAGCACAATGGGATGCCAAGGTGGGAGAATTGCTTGAGCCCAGGTGTTCCAGATCAGCCTGGGCAACACAATAAGACCATGTATCCACAAGAAACATAATGTATACATTAACCAAGTATGCCTAATTTTTATGTATTTTGAAAATTAGTATGTAGTCCTAGCTACTGGGGAGGCTGAGGTGGAAGAATTACTTGAGCCCAGGAGCTGGAGGCTGCAATGAACTATAAACACACCTCTGCACTCCAGCCTGGGCAACAGAGTGAGACTCTGTTGAAAAAAAAAAAAAAGAAAAGAAAAGAAAACAACAACAACAACAACACAAAAAAAATCTAACTTATGGACTGTTTCCCATTTTCTGCTTCACTGTTGCTTACATCAAAAGAGTTTTCATTACCTTTCATTCCTCAGTAAAGTTGTTGTATATTTGTTTTCATCATACAGGATGAAAATAATTCTCATAAACTAATATGTGGATTGAAATTAGACAGCACTATGAACAGGCTTCCTAAGAAGCACAGACATAATTACTGAATGTCACAACATTGCATAACACAACAGTACCTCATTGGTACCTTATCAGTCTAACAGGCAGCTTTGAAGAGGATGAAACTTTCAGCCTCTTTCAAAAGAGGATATGTACATATGGGTAAAATGAAATGATAAAATAATTCTTATTTTATTAATATTAACAGATTTTCACTGCACTCCAGGCTGGGCAACAGAAGGAGAACCTATCTCAAAAAGAGGGGGATGGAGAAGTACCTGGAAAATTTTTTTGGGGATAAATGCTAGGAATTGAGGGAAACAGAGAGAACATCTACTCCCTTATGCACAGTTTACAGATAAAATAAAAGTCCAAATTCAAGGGTACATACTTAATCATGTGCCCCATCCATGGTGGTGTGAGGGCAGCTGATTTCCAGTCCACTGTGCACCCATTCCACTTGGCGGCCACTATACCTGCATCCAATAGACTGAACTTAAACCAAACTGAAGTTCTGCAAGAACATGAATGTGTCTCATCTTCCCTCAGGCTGATGAGTTTGAGCTGATGCAGACATCACATCCATCTTCTTGAAGAAGTTCCACAGCAAAACACATGAGTGTTATTTATCAATTTGTGGCAGAATGGAATAACCAACCCTTCACTCTCAAGAACACAGACAGTGCAGCAGCACGTAAATAAATCTTGCTGCATCACAGCACCCTGATGAGGCAGTGATTGGTGTGCAAAGATTCATGGCACTTTATTTGAATACTTTCATGAAAATATTTATTAAAACTCCCCTAAAATATTAAAAGTTGAGCAAATAAATATTTCCAAGCCAACAAATGTTTTCGTATCTGACGTTCAAATCTAAAAACCAAAGTGAAACTAAAATAATCAGTTTCCTCAATAATTATGAACCGCTGATATTATTTCTATTAAATGTGTGATATTTACAATTTCATCAGAAAGCTAGCAGTACATTTCCCAAGGCAGCACAAATAGTACATAGACCCTTTGCTAATTGTGTTTTAAAATTATGTACCACTGCAAAGCAGAGAGAACTTAGGTTGTTACCTAGTATGAATTTGTTCTATTAAGTCTAAGACTGATGGAGTGCTGAAGATCATGTTTCCTTTTTAATAATGATACCATTTAGACTCTGATATTAATTTTTATTACTCATCTGAAGAATAATTAAACAAAACACTTGACAATTGACAAAATAATAAACAAAAATAATGTACAAAACAATTACAATATAAACAAGATGAACGAGGTTGTTTAACAGAGAGTGAGGTTGTTCTATTTTAACAGACCACTTTTATTTCTCTTGATATATAGCCCAAAAGGCCAAGTAAAAGCATTTTAGTAAAATCACATCTTCTCAATGACCCAGGATCCAAGAAGACAGTTTCTTTGACTAATGTCTAGACTTTTTGATTTGAAAGAAACTTATATTTCTGGTCTATAGTTTAAAACAACTACATCCTTTGAAAAACCCAATAGTTATTTAAGGAACAGAATTCTGCTAATAATTACTTCTGACATTACCTACCTTGATGGCAAACATCTTGAAAATCAGAGTGAAAAAAATCCACGGAGTCATTGATGTGGTTTATCTCTGTGTCTACACACAAATCTCACACTGAATTGTATTTCCCAGTGTTGCAGGTGGGACCTGGTGGGAGGAGATTGGATCATGGGTGTGGTTTCTAATAGCTTAGCACCATCCCCCTAGTGCTGTCTTGTGATAGAGTTCTCAGGAGATCTGGTTGTTTAAAAAGTGTATGGCACCTTCCCCCTTCTCTCTCTCTCTCTCTCCTGCCACCTTGTGAAGAAGGTGCTTGCTTCCCCTTCACTTTCCGCAATGATCGTAAGTTTCCTGAGGCCCCCCAGCAATGCTTCTGTACAGCTTGCAGAACTGTGAGTCAATTAAACCTCTTTTTTGCACGAAGTACTCAGTCTCTGGTAGTTCTTTATAGCCATGTGAGAACAGACTAATACAGTCATTTTTATGGCTCTAAATAGTTTTGCATAATGTATTCCCCTAATGCATTCATGTGAATGTATGTGTGTGTATTCACTGATATCTACCTTTTAATAGCAATATATTAGCTTAACTAGTTCTACTGATTATCATAGATGCCATTAAATAATTGGGTGATATATAAGTACAAGATAATGTCATGCTAGGAAACTTCTCCCCTAATTTCTTTCTGCTTGCAATTCATGTTAGCATATAACCTTCTCTTTTCCTTAATTCATAATGACATTTCAAAAAACATTTGTTTTTTAACCAGTTCTGTAATATTACATGCCTCTACTTTATATCTAAATACTTCTATATTAGTAAATAATCATTGCTTCTAAACAGTTTTTAAATATATACATGGTTATAGTCTACTTAAAAAAAACTGTTAGTGTATTTAAAAGCAGAGATGAGAAATATGGCTGTACAGCTTTGTTGAATGATTTGGAAGTTTTCTCCCAAATGACTTTATTTCTCACTTAACTTCTCAGTTTCATTTCTATATTATTTCAGAAGTAGCAATGAGAATGCCTCATGTGAAGTGACAATGTCAAAATTACATAGAGCAGAAATATAACGTTTGCTTTTTATTAGATAGTACAAGGTAGTGATATTGACTACCTAATATAACAATGTCCAAGTAAATAAAAATAAATGTTATTACCTAGCTCTTAAAGTTTTATGTGTAAAGACAACTATCTGTAAAGTCATGAACAATAAAGGTAAATTTCTAAAGCAATTGTAATTTTACTTCAAAGGAGGCATTCCAGATTGTTAATGGAAATCTTTTTCTCAATTATTTGAATCCAGAGGAACTCAACAATGGCCATGAGACTCTTTATTTAAGGGTAAAACCTTAAATTAAGTCACCAGATTGATCTCTGTTCAATTCATGCACATCTGCATTGAATACAATACTATCATTAAATTACTTAATCAGAAACACATGGATTAAACAGGGATGTATGAGAACTTTAATAAAAAAATGATTATGTGTTGAGTTATAATCCTGGATTGACTTAAAATGATGAATCTCTTTTTACCCCAAGTGGCTTAGAGACGTCACAGAGGAATTTTGATTGGCTTATACATCACCTACTGTTCTGTTGGGATTCTCTGTGCACTGAAATTCCCTGGATTTCAAGGATCAAGGCTGATCCACAAAGATCTAATCCCTTATTGACACTGATGATAACTAATGTTTGGTGTTGGGGTGGAGATGGGTGTTCTGGGGGTACAAGACCCAGCCTGTCATGACCCCCAGGCTGAGTGCATCCTGTCATGTCCAGAACAAATCTCTCCACCTCATGATTCCATCATCTGATCTCTGAATGCTTACCTGTGCCCCTCTTGGTGAGATCTGGGGACCTCAGATCACTCTGCCTTCTTTTGCTACATGCTAATGTCATGAGTTTGCCTTTTCATAGTATAAACCATACCTTTTAGCCAGGGCCACTGAGTATGACACAATTCATGATGATGGCCTCATATGCATGACCTTGGTCAAAATCCACAGAAATTCTGTTTAGCCTCACTCCTATAATGGTGAACAAGCAAAAGCTTTCATTACTGTTTTCTGCCTTGCTTAGCTGTGATTCCACGAAATCAAGTTGACCTTTCAAATCTCTTTTAGGTTTGATACCTTTCTCTGTATTATCAAACCCTGACACTTTTCTATCCTCTCACATGTTAATTTCCTCACTAGAGCCATACGTTTCTCTCCATTTATACTCCCATTTAGGATCATTCCATAATGACTAGACCATCCATGTGTATTGGGCAACATAGTGAGATCCCGTCTCTACAAAAAATAAAATAAAAAATTAGCCAGGCATAGTAGCACACACCTGTAGTCCCAGCTACTTGGGAGGCTGAGGAGGAAGAAGATTGCTTGAGTCCAGGAGGTTGAGGCTGCAATGAGCTGTGATTATGCCACTGCATTCCAGCTTGGGTGACAGAGCGAGA